>NC_139976.1:5905951-6005951 GCF_963993115.1 Abramis brama | reverse complement strand
GAACACGGACTGAATGCAAAACCAGCAATGAAGTGTTGGTTTTCATGCAGGAAAAGTGTGGGCTGGAGGGTTTGCTGGACTGAGCTACAAAGTTGAGTTACTGATTCAGAGATCACTATAAGGATTCTGATAAATATATTTCATTACTTGGAGTCTTTTCGAGGCCATTGAATCACACTCAGATCTGTAAAACATTCTCTCCAGACAATTGGTGTTAATCGAAAAATGTCCTTTTTTATTTGAAGGGGTTATTTCGAGGAATAAAATATTCCTTGAGACAAAAGATTATGAAAACATACTGTTACTTTCACAACTCAAAACTTTCCTGGCTAGGTTTGTTTGTTTATGTAATATATATCCACTATACGTATATAGCGGATATAAAAATTCTGCACATCCCTGTTAAAACAGCTGGTTAGGGGTTCAAGCACGAAGTGCTGAAACCCTATTGTAATTGTCCTGGTTTTTATTATTATTATTCTTCCCTAAAACGCATTGTGCAGCCAAAACCGTAAGGCCTAGAGACGTGATACTTAGCCAAATCGGCCCATAGGTGGCGCTACAGCGACCAAAAGTACAATATCGCTCATAACTCTTAGACCGTTTGTCCTAGACTCAAGTGTCTTACATCACTGTGATCCCTGGCTCAAGGCGGACAAAATGGAAATTCCGATTTTTGGAAAAGAAATTTCTGCTATGAAAAAAAATTTCTGCTATGTCGAATTTTGTCCAAAACCTACTTTTGCAAACTAGTCCATGGTTTTTCGCCCGATCGGAACCAAACCAGGCTAGGACAATTCTCTGGACTCTCTAGATCAATAATTATCGGGGGGAAAAGTTGAACTTTTGCATTTGGCTGGCGTTAACAACCTCCGTGAAGTTGGCACCCCATAAAACGAAATCATTTCCAAAACTATGCCATTCGTTTGTGCTGCGTTTGTGCTGATTTGTGCCGCAAAAACCAACATTTGTGCTGGTTTCGTGTTTGAGATATTGAACATTATTTTTTGGGTTGCGTGACGTCACTCTCCACCCCATGTCCTTCAAATCGCTCCAAACCGGTGTCATTCGTTTGTGCTCGGTTTGTGCTGGTTTGTGCCGTTAAAACAAACACTGTATCTGTTTTCCTTTCGCAGATATAACAAATTTAATTCGGGAGCTGTGACGTCACTCTCCACCCCACCTCATCTAAATCGCTCCAAACCGGTGTCGTTCGTTTGTGCTCGATTTGTGCTTGTTTGTGCCGTTAAAACAAACACTGTATCTGTTTTCCTTTCGCAGATATAACAAATTTAATTCGGGAGCTGTGACGTCACTCTCCACCCCACCTCATCTAAATCGCTCCAAACCGGTGTCGTTCGTTTGTGCTCGATTTGTGCTGGTTTGTGCCGTTGAAAGAAACAGTGCAACTACGATCCCCTCTTAAACATAAAAAAATAAACTTTTTAAGTACAGTTACATAACTGTCCACCCCATATGGTCCAAATCGTTTCAAAACTGTGCCGCTCGTTTGTGCTCGATTTGTGCCGGTTTGTGCCGTTACGATGAACATTGTATCTTTTTCCCCTCCTTAGAAATAACACATTGGATTCGGGACAGTGACGTCACTCTCCACCCCATGCCGTCCAAATCGCCCCAAACCGGTGCTTTTTGTTTGTGCTCGATTTGTGCTGTTTTGTGCCGTAGAAAGAACCATCATAAATTATTCCATTCTTTAGACATCACAAAATCTTTGGAGGAGTAGTAACGTCACGCAAGCAAGCCGCGCTCTCCATCCATCTCGTCTACAAACCTGTCCGGCAGGGCCGTGCACAGGGGGGTGGCCCGGTGGCTAGAGCCACTGCCCTTCTGCCCTCATCAGCTGAGGTGCCCCTCTCGACCCCTCCCTAACCCTCCAGAAGATTCCCATAAAAACGTTCTGTTATCGCTCCGCTAAAGATCCACTGATTCCGCTAATCCGCTCCGTGTTTTCCTGCTCGCTCCGCAGCGTCACTCGTAGACAAGCATGTGCCCGCTCTCCGACGACAGTTTCAGAATAGAATTTCGTCCCATTCACAGGTCGATTACAAATTACAATCCACATTACAGACAGTAATCGATCCACAAAATTAGTATTTTGGTAATATGTTTTTGTATTTCTGTCGCAAAATGTTTTGCTCCTGGTCTTCAAATAGTGCTAACAAGTTACAACTCGTGCAACATCCATGTTCTTGGAAGAAAAGCAAATGTGTTTTGTGCCGTTAGCCACCTTGTAACCTACTATACTAAAGTACTATTAATTTAGATTAGAACACATTTAGATAATATATAGTATATTACCTTTTTATTATGTATAATGTTAATATGGTCTCATTAAAATATTATAAATATGATGTATGTTATAGATAGATACTATATCAACTAAGGCAACTGATTATAATGGGAAATATATTTACAGGAGTTAAAGTGTGAAAAACTGTCTGCTAAATATTCTATACATAATGATTTACCCTCTGGCTTTCTAGAACTTTGATTCAATTTTTGCCATGTTGAATAGGCTTTGTCTTTGCTCTTTCTCACTCTGTTCTTCTAATTTTGTGAAGGCATTGTTTTTTTGTCTACAAAATCTGCAAACAACAGAAAATGTTATTTATTTATTTGTGATTTATTTATTAGTGTTATTTATATTAGATTAGATCAGTAAATAATTTGATTGAACAAGAATTCTAATTTTCACTACTCCCAGTGTATGACTGCAGAACAATGTTTGAAAATTTATGGAGCAACAGATTTTGTGTGAAAATAAATCAGAAAGGTGGTTTGTTTAAAAATCTTATTAATGTATGAGGTGGCAAGGAGGTACACACGGGGTAAAACCAGCATGGTAAGACACACAGTATTGATAAAAATACTTAAGCTAAATTAATATGCTTTTAATAATGTCTAAGTTGATACTTGTTCAAACCAATCACTTTAGTAAAGTTTATAACAATTTTGGAGTTATTTTGATAAATTAAATAATAAATGTTTGTTCAATAAATATAGGCTATCTGTCATAATTTTCATTTTAAAAATACAGAAACAAGATTCTTGAGATCTTTGTATTTAAATTGCTACATAAGTCTAAAACATAAAAAAAATATACATAAAATAGTAGATTAAATTAGCACAGAATCAACTTTGATCAAGTAAATGATCAGCCAAATTTCCAAGTCCATCATCAAAAGCGTTTATGAAAAAAAGTGCTGAGCAGAATTTGTGCCATTGAGTGGTATAAAAGAGAATTAAGTCAAATGCGCATTTTACCCCGGTGTGACTTTATAACTGTTGTAACCTGTATATCATTTCAATTTATACTTTAAGTGTATAATATTAAATTAAATGTCTATACTACTTCCATAGGATGAGGCAGCTCAGAGAGTGAGAACCCACTGAGCATCAGACAGTTAAACTGGCATTGACATTGAATTATTTAATTGGAAGAGTAATTATAACAACATAACTTGATTTTGCACTAAATCCTAATTGTAATCTTATTGCCCATATAAAATAGTTGTTTTTAATTTTCTGTATTAAGATGATACTGCCTCATTCAAACTCCTTACAGTGCCCCCTTTTTTGGTTTAAGCCACTGCCCCTCAAAATGTCTGTGCACGGCCCTGCTGTCCGGTTCGTTTGTGCTTGCACAGGGCCGCAGCTGTCAGCGTTCTTCTTTAGATATGGGAATGTTTTATTTTAGATTTATTTTATTTTGTGCTATTGACATTTGGTCTTTATATAATCACCAATGCACTACGATATGTAATGTATAGGCTACTGTCACTACTCTGGCTGTAAGCTACGTGTGACTGATGCTTAATTTTGTATTAAAATAAATTAAAATAACCAATAAAAAAAGATTATTAAAAAAATTGTGTAGTGTCTTAAGTTTTCTGAATAGGCCTACTTTTGACAGCTTACAGTGCCTGTTTGTGCTGTAAAAAGTTTCGTTTGTGCTGCTTCGGTTTTTTAGACATTAAAATCTATTATAATCTTTTATGCTGCATCGGGTTTTTAAAATATTAATCACTGAATGTTTGGTCGATTCAAAACGAAAGACATTTATTTCTGTAATGTCAAAGCTGAATTTTCTGTATCATTATAGTTTTGGAAATGATTTCGTTTTATGGGGTGCCAACTTCACGGAGGTGCTGTACCTCGGTAATTTAGAAAAGGGGCGTGACAAAATACACTCAAAAGCCTATAAATCCTGAAGGAAAACTCAGAACTTCACAAAAATTGATGAGCATATGTGTCATAACATGGTGAAGAAGCATGCAGAGTTTCATGGAGATCGGACCACAGGTTGCGCTATAACTGGCAAAAAGCTTTAAAATCATATATTTGGTAAATTGCCTGTATTGGCTGTAAATGGTCTTTTCCATCTATTATGTCAGTGGTTACATGCTTGCTAAATAAAACTTGATGTCTTTTGATGCTTTTGTGCTTAAAGGCCTTAACTGCTTGAACCCCGATAAATGCTGCTTGCAGCTTTAATTTTTTTTTTTTTATGTAAAAAATGAAGCAGAGATAATATTATTAGTTCAGGGGTGTGCACACTTATGCAGTTAGGTTATTTCAATGGCATTACATGGGGTTACAATTTTTACTTTTAAAGGTGCAAAAGTTCTGATATTATTTGTCTTTGTTTCATCTTTTTACAGAACCAGCTGTTTTAACAGGGGTGTTTTATATGCACTGTATTTGTTTTTAAATAAAAATTTATTTAATTTTTATTTATTTTATTTTATTATTTTATTGACATTAAGCTTTAACTGTATGGCACATTTCAATGTATTATTATTATTTATTAAATTTTTTTTAACATGCAACATAATTTTATTGATGACCACATTAACATATGACCTTCACAAATCACAGCAACTATTTATTATACCGACAAACTCTCAATCTCTCTCTTTCAGCCATGGAAATCAGTCTCTACATTGGCCAAAAGCTTCATCGGTCACCTCCTGACCCTTGAGCCCGAGCACCGCATGACCGCTGAGGAAGCTCTCAAGCATCCGTGGCTGGTCAGCATGGCGGCCTGTTCCTCTAACAAGAACCTACACCGCTCCATATCCCGAAACCTCCAGCGGCGGGCGTCACGGGCCTCCTCTCGCTGCCCCAGCTCGGGCTCTACTCCTGGGTCACGGACATCGATGAGGTCTGGGTCACGGCCAGGTTCTGGGCCACGGTTACAGCGACAGGTCACTGTGCCTGAAGATCGCTGCTTAGGATAGGGTCAAGTTTTGGACCCAGTGGACAAGATTTCTATGTGAGAGGCCCAAAGTGCTGTCACTCATTTCACATGTGAAAGAGAAGAAAAAAAACAGCCTGTTTAATTCTGAAAATCGTCAATGAAATGACTAACATTATAATTGGACCTCCAGGAACAAAATTAAAGGATTTAAAATGTACATGATCCCTGAAAACTTGTAGATAAACTTTAATGTAGAAATACAGACCTTTTTTCAAGGTATATCATCATGTATGCACCAATACTAATATATTTATGATGCATTTGTGCTGATAGTCTCTTCAGCATTTCTGTGATCTCCTACTCATGATGAACAGCGAAGGAGTTTAAAGTCTCCTCTATAAAAAGAAAAGCACAGATCAGCACCTCTGCTCGCTTCTCCCACATTCATTCCTTCATTAATCAGATGAGGATAAGCTGATTATATAAACTCACTTTTCTATTTTAAAATATACATTTTTCACCCCTGAAGAATCGCGCACCGGACTGAAATGCAACTGGAAAGGGAGTGTAACCTCAAATGGTCTGATCTGCAGATTTTCTATCCTGCTTTTCTTCATATTACTGTTTTTACTCGGCAGAGAGTCCCTGCAGATTGATTGTGTGAAGAAATTAAGACTTTTATTCAGCAATGGATGCATTAAATTGATCAGAAATAATGATGCTGAAAATTCAGCTTTGCATCACAGGAATAAATTACATTTTAAAATATATTCAAATATAATACAGTTATTTTAAATTGTAATAATATTTCACATTATTGCTATTTTTACTGTATTTTTTGAGCAAATAAACGCAGCCATGGGGAGCATTAGAGACTTCTTTCATAAACATTAATAAAATATTACCGACCCGGCTTTTGAGCGGTGCTGATTGAAAAAAGGGCACTTGAAATTTTGATTTAGAAAAGGATATTTTATCATCAAATGCAGTCGCATTCAGATATTTTATATTTGTATGATCTTGAGTGTCCAAACCTATTGTGGTCACTGTGAAGAACAAGGCAAATAATATTGATAATGATGTGGAATCAGACTGTTCAAACTGACATCAATCTGAGAAGGTTATGTTTTCACTTTCTGCTCAAGGACTTTTGCTCTGTTATAAAGGTTCCATGTTTTAAGTGGCGTTTCATTCTGAAAGCACCAATCAGTGGAAATAACGTGGATCAATGTTAAAAAGGTCCATTCAGCAGAGAACTTTTGTTCAGAGAACAAAAACTCCCGCATACCTCAACACTAGCTCTCTTCTGACATGAATAACTGTTTAAAAGTTGTCTAAAGTTAAAGTTGTGCTAAAAACAAGACAAGCATATAGTCTGCAGACATTTTGGCTTGATCTTTGACACAAAGGGAGTTTTTCACTGATGTGATTAAGTCACTACTTTCTGTAAAACTACAGAAGAGTTAGAGTTATGAAGTATCTTTATGGTGAAATATTGTAATGCCCTTGTAGAGAAAAAGGAAAAATAGGCAGTGAGTGCCCTCTGTTGGACAAATATTAAATTGCATGGATTTTTATTTTAGTTTTTACAATACATAAGTAGGAAAATGATGTCTCTTCATTCGAATACATGCATAATTTTGCAATAATTCTGATATGTGATAAAATGCTGTTAGGACCAACATTTTCTTATGCGTATTACATTACCGAGAAACAAACAGATACATTTCCATTTCCTCACCATTAGATGTAATCGTCATTACATTTATTTTCTTCTACCCATTTGTTTTTAATTAATTTTGCATCTGTTTTCTTTTGCTCTGGTGGGAAATATTTAAACATCTTTAATATACGGCTTCATATAAAGCTGTTTTGTGCATTGGGCCGTTCTGCTCTCAGCTCAATATCTGTTAATGACGTGTGTGATGAATTAGCAATAAAATAACCATGAAGAGAAGACCGTGGCTGCTTCTGAATGTAGGAATTCAGTCTGTCAATTAAACCATGAGGAAAAATGAAAAGAACTGCTTGATGGTTTTCTGCCATTTTTACTTCCATCATCATTCTAACCCAGTGTTAGGTGTAATTCATTATAAGTAATTATTTTTTTTATTAAAAGTAAGGGATTACTCTTAATTTTACTGAAATTAATACCAGTTACTTCTGATGTAATTGCATTAAATACTTTATTGACTACAGAACAAATAAAACAATTATAGATTTAATCCAAATTTAACGTCTAATGACAAAATTAATGTTTTAATGTAACCTCCCTTTAAATACTTTTGTCAGTTCAAGAATAATGTGATTGTTATATTTTTAAATAACATCATTTTTATTTATGTAACTTTATATTGTTTATTTGAAAGAATTAAAAGAGATGCTCATGTGTATCCTTGTATTGTTCAACCGCTCGAGGTTGATGGGATTTGTTAATTAGTACAGTAATCTAATTACACTGTTGAAGATGTCAGTAATTAATTACTTTTTTAGAAGTACAAAGCTAAAGAAAGCATTTTCATTAATGAAATAAAATAAAATGTTTTTAAAAACTTTCACTTTAGCTAGTTTCCAAGGCAATATTTCTTATTTTCATTTTAACTTGATGTAATAACATACAACTAAATCTGAAATCAAAATTAATAAAAACTATAGTCATTTTTTTTTAAATATCAATAATGATAATAACAAAAATGTCAAAAATACACATCAGAATTAATAAAAATGAAACTACAATACAATATAAAAACATTGAAAATATCAATTAAAACTATAATAGTATCTCAATGCCACTAAAACAACACTGGCTCCTAAGACCTTATGGGATAGAAATGGGATAGAGAATTTGAAGTATCTCATTTGAGTATTTTTCACCATTTTTTTAATGTATTTATTTATTTTCTGTTAGAACTCAATGTTGGGTCAGCTGGGTCATGACCCTCCAGTTGAGAACCGCTGGCTTATAACAGATTAAAGGTCAAAGGTCGATGAATGAACTAAATGAATTGCTTATGTTGCTGAATTATATATCTACGAATAACTGTAAAGGTCAAGCAAAATGTAAAAATGTAAAACTCCACCATATGGCGGCTACCACACTATAAACTACTTTAATGGTGCTTTTTTGCCATTTCTGGACAGTTCTTGTGCCCGTTCACTTCATTGTATGGAAGAACAGTGAGTAAATAATGACAGAATGTTTATTTCTGGCCAACTGTATCCTTAAACTGTAATAAACTGTGAATTAAAATGAACATGACATTGATGCAACCCACCAAATCCAATTATTTGTAATGTGTGGACGTCTGCAGGATGAATCTCATGAGGAAGTGGAGACAATGCGCATGTCTATTATTGACCACTAGAGGGCGTGAGGAGATCAAGGTCTTACAATCACGTGACTGACCGCTGTTATTCTGCATCACAAGAAGGAGAGTGACCTACTGGGGTTCATGTTTAAATAAGGCAAGCCAGAACAGATTCAGTGAAAATTAATGCTAAACTAAGGGTTATTAGGTTATTTATGCATACAAGCTTTTGATAGCACATGGATTCAGTCAAAGAATCTTGGTAAGTATACTTTGCATATGAACCTGTAGCCTATTGTGGATTTCAGTAGGCTATGAGTAGGCTACAGGAAAGAAGAAGAGAATTTAAAAAAGAAGAAGAAAAACAAGGAAGAGAGACTGTTGGACAAAGATGGACTCAGAGAAGACGGCTTGTTTGGGAGGGAGAAAAAGCCTTTTCCCCCAGCGAATGTGTTATATAACACAGGAACAACCTCTGTATAAATGAGAGTCAGACAAACATGGGCTCTGGAGCAACACTGCTGTACTGTCAACTTCACATATAATGTTGGTTGGTAAAAGCAGTTGCAGTTACATGTTTTTATGTAAATCACTTAAAATTAAATATTCAAAGCACATGAATCAGCGTTTCACACCCATCACATCTGTAATGCTCTGTTTCCTCTGTTACAATCTCTGTTACCCTAAATTATACGTTTGTCTCTGTAAAGCTGCTTTGAAACAATCTACATTGTTAAAAGCGCTATATAAATGAGGATGACTTGACTAATGCCACATTCTTCAAAATGATGTCAGCAGAAAAGTTGTTTCAGAGGAAGAGCAGGTTATTATTATTAAAGATTACAAAGAAAAACTTTTTGTGTGGAATAACATGCACAATGAATCGTTCCCCAATAAGATCAGGGACAGAAAATGTCAAAAAAAGAAAAGAAAAAAAGTATGATTTTGAATTAATTTAAACAAAGAAAATAAGTATTTATGATTCTTCACTATTTTTAATACAAAAGGGAAGGCAGTCTTAGCTTACAGGAAACCCTTTAAATCAACACTGACCCAACCATTCATAAAAATAAAAAATAAAAGATTTTTACTGTGAGTTTTGGAACCCATGTCAATATTACTCACATTTAACTCTAGTGTCAGACAATTACAAATGTGTGGAATTGAAGTGAAGAGTGGTAAATCACAGATCATTTCCTGTCAGAGGTGCTTTGTGGATGTAAAAAGTCATAAAAGGCCTTCACTACATGTTGAGACAAGTATGTGAAGGGCTGGTATTATTAAACTCTGAGTCACACTGTATCAACCCAGCAAGAGTTTTCCTTCCCAGAAAATATTATGAGAATCTATTGTGTATTTATATATAAATCATTATATATATATATGATTACCTTTTTATATGATCACTTTTTTTTGTATTGTTCAACCGCTCGAGGTTGATGGGATTTTTTAATTAGTACAGTTATCTAATTACACTGTTGAAGATGTAATTAGTAGTAATGAATTACTTTTTAAGAAGTACAACTAAAGCTAAAGAAAGCATTTTCATTATTTGAAAAAAAACTTATTTCACTTTAGCTAGTTTCCAAGGCAATATTTCTTATTTTCATTTAGTTTAACTTGATGTAATAACATACAACTAAATCTGAAATCAAAATTAATTAAAAACTATATAGACATATTTTTTTTTAAATATCAATAATGATAATAACAAAAATGTAAGAAATACACATCAGAATTAATAAAAATGTAACTACAATATAATATAAAAACATTGAAAATATCAATTAAAACTATAATAGTATCTCAATGACACTAAAACAACACTGGCTCCTAAGACCTTATGGGATAGAATTTTGAGTATCTCATTTGAGTATTTTTCACCATTTTAGGCTATCTATGTATGTGTGTGTGTATATATATATATATATATATATATATATATATATATACACACATTTTTGGTAGATGCGATTAATCAATTTGACATAGGACATAGGTCATTAATCACATCTAACATAGAAGTTTGTGTGTGTATGTATTTATATGTATATATATATATATATATATATATATACATATATACATATATATATATACATATACATATGTATACATATATATATATATATATATATATATATATATATATATATATATATATATATATGTATATATAGGCCTATATATAATTATATATATTTACACATTTTTGTTAGATGCGATTAATCGCATCTAACATAATTTGTAAATATATGTGTGTGCTGTGTATATATATATATATATGTGTGTGTGTGAATGTATGTACTGTATATATATACACATATTCACACACTTTTATTTTAGATGCGATTAATTACGATTTGATAGCACAGCTATATAGCCTATTTTTTATTATTATTTTTTTTATACATATTATATATTATAATATATAATACAGTATAATCTATCTGATAAGTGTGTCTCTTTCCAACCAATGAAGATGCAAAAATGATTATTCACTAATTAAATAAAATATAAAATTAGAATAAGAATAAATTGTTAATACAAAAACAATCCAAAAAAAAAACACTTAATAGAAGTGATAAATACTTATCAAACGTCCACCTAAATGCCTGTGTGTGTTTTAAGTTTCCCTGTACGAAGCGAGCACTCTTCCTGCCTCTCTCGGAGCTCGACCAACCCCGCTGCTCTCCACAGGTGATCGCTGTCTCTCTCCAACCAATGAAGACGCGAAACTTCTTAACCCTTTAGTGGAACAACCAGATCTTTCCAGGACTGTGGACTCAGGACTGAGCTGGACTTCATCGTAAAACAAACGTTTGGTCGGTACTTTTGCCAGCAGTCTCGTGTTGAGTTTAATTTAAAGTGAAAGCGCAGTGGATCTGTGCGCGCTGCGGCCGTCGGTGATCTCAGCGCGCGGATTATTATATCATCATTTGGTTTATGAAGACGGATTTTCTGCCGCAACAATGATCCAGATCTCATTCCAAAAAAGATGATTGTAGAGTTAGACATGCGTTTGCTGTATGTCCTCTTTTCTCCCCACAACTCCCCAATCCCCCTCGTATGGCTTTGGAAATCTGGTCTTGACATGTTTAAGATGAATTATCACTATCCACCCTAGTGGAAAAACTGGTGAGTGACTCTTTTCAGTGTTATTATAGACAACTTTTTTTATGAATAGATTGAAGGATTAGGAGATTTTAGCTTCTCGTCAGATTATGTTGTTCCTGGTTTGGTCAAGAGCTCTTTAGATGTTAATAAACTGGCATCTATAGTGGCCTGTTATTGTGTATTTTCTGCCCGATAAAATATTCAATCAGTATAATAAACCAAACGCACCACCTTCTGTTTGACCTCATTACAATGATTGCATTGCTGTTAAAGATGGACCTCTTTAAATAAGGGTTGTTCTTGTGTTGGTGCCAGATTTTTTTTTCTTTCTTTCTTTTTTTTCCCTGTTGGGAGCTCTGGAGTTGAACACAAATGGAAATTATACTTTTTTCATTGTTCATATGTGTAAAATCTAAAGTCACAATGTGTTTTATACATATATATTTCCACTAAAAACAGCTTAAAACAGCCTAAAACTGTTGGTCTCCCTGCCTGATGTGTTTTAAAGGGCTAAACCAGCTGAGAACCAGTTTGGCCAGGCTGAGAGACCAGTTGAAATTAGTAAACCATTTTAAGATGTTTTCATTTTCAGCTGGAATATATGTGCTTATGTGTGTTTTTTCAGCGTTCATTGATGATTTGTTTGAATTAAATTCTTCCGAAGATTTGCACAAAAAGTGTTGTAGAGTTGCACTCTTTAGTTTGGCATTGTTTGAAGATATTTGTATGATTATTCACAATATATCACTGTTTATTAGACTACGCTGAAATATATTGTCTGGATTGTAGTTTAGGCCTCGACTACCAAACTGACGAAGCATCCTGTATCTATAGTTAGAAACTTCATTATAAATAATATACTATATTTATATAAGGCAGAGCTTCTTTATTGCTCAGTGTGCTGTTAATTGCATTTTTGCTTTTTTATATATATAAATAAATAAAAAATAGACATGCAAAGCTATTTAAATGACCTTAGAATGCATTTTAACTAGAAATGTAGAGGAAGTGATATTTGAAGCATACAAATGCATCATTTATTTAAATCCATCTCAAAGCAGTATCAATAAACAGCAGATTGCTATTATGGCATCTTATTCATTAATGTGACAACATGCCCCACTAAAAGGGCCATATGTTTTAAAAATGTATGTTACAATGTGACCTGAGATTCTGGTTGTACCCTAAATGATCTCTAAATCTGTCTATTTCATGAGTCTCTCATTGTGATTTAAAAACTCCGAAGTTTTACAACCCAGACTCTTAAACTTGGTTGGCCTTTGAGGGTGATTTTTATGGTAGGTTTTATGGTCTTATTATAGTTTAAATGACAGGGTGGGATTGCTTGAAGCGGCATACGCATATTGTTTTTGGTTTCTTTGCTTGTTATCTTTCTCAAACCCAGTGAAAAGGACAGTTTGGCCTTTCAGGCGACCTGCTTTTTAAACTGCGTCTCAGTTTCATGTCCTCTTACTGCTCAGAAGCAGTTTATAATGCCATATCAACAAGCAAATGTTTTGTGCAGTGTGCAAATATGATCTATGTGTTACATTTATTATTATTATTTACTAAGCACAATAATGCCCCAATTGATCTGTTTTTTTGTTTGTTTGTTTTTTAATCTGCTGACAGATGAGCAATTGTATTATTTAATATTCACTTCCACCCTATTTTCACTTCTCTTTTTCTCTCTCTCTGATATCTTTACCATCTGTTAGTTTCTGGTCTCTTCAATAAAAAATAATGGTCAGTGATTAAAATTGTTAAGATGTGCACGATTTAAAAACTTTAGTCATCAGGATGAGATCGTTTTGCTGTTTAGGCTATTACTTATTTAATTAGTGCGCAAAAACCGATAGTGTGAAATTTATAGTCAGAATGTCATCATTGTATAAAGATTCATTCAGACTTTTGGGTGACACTTTATTTTAAGGTGTTACATGGTACATGTACAAAATAACAGTAAATTATGTGTAATTACAACTAACCATAACCCTACATGTAGTTAATTAATATTAGCCTACTCAGTACAATGTAACTACGTCACCTTAAAATAAAGTGGAACCAACTTTTGTAGTTGTCACGTACTCTTAAGTAAGTTTGCAGCCTTATGAAACTGTTGTTCTGTGAAGTGTGTTATTGATGGCATTACACCACCATGTGGCAGTTTTCTGAAAGCCATTTGAGTTTATGCACTGAAGATGACGTGGCTTTAGTCTCCATTAAAAGCTATAAATTGTGTTGTTTGTTTCCATTTGAGCCATTATTGCTGCATTTTGTTCTTATGTTTGTGGAAATTACTTTTTTTCTTGTAAAACGTAATCCATTGTTCAGCCTGTATAGTACAATTCCTTTGCTTGACTCCATATTTTGTGTAATTTAATGTGGTGACTGCGTGGCATGTTTTTTTTGGGGGGGGTGACAACTTAATAGGCTTTGAATTATCTTTAAGCCTTTTTTGTACCGTGTTTGTTGGTTTGTTAGTTTCCAGTATGCATTTATAAATAGTGAAGTCGACTTAATGTCTTTGGTTTAACTTCATTTGACCAAAAGAGGGCGCCGTCTCCTAACACAAGATAAAACTGATTGTGACATAATTGACAAAATGCACGTTTGGAACATAAAGCATACAGTTATTGTAAAGTTTCAAGCTAAAAGAAAACAAGTCTATGTTGAATTGTAAAGTGACAATGCATATAAATGCAACGATGGGTGTATTTTATTGCCTATCAGTTTATTTACCAGTAGGCCTACTGCTAGCTAAACATAGACAAATTAAGAGTTGAAGTTATACTTAAGGTGATGATAGGCTACACAGGGCAACTTTTTGAGCAATGTTGCTGGGCAATCTTGCCGAGCGATTGTTCCTTGGGCACTTTCCCATTGAAAATGGGCAATACATTTCTATCTGGATAATTTAGATGGGTCGTGGGCCCTGTGTCTCATCTGGTTGCCCGCTGATGGCAACATTGCCCAGCTACATTGCTCAAAAAGTTGCCCTGTGTATCATCACCTTCAGGCTATGCCCCAGAGTTCATATTCATGAGTGCATGTGTTCATATTGGCACTAAAACTAAACATGTAACCAATACCAGTGTTCAAACAGCACATATGTATTATAAGATATGTTATGATATCTTGTTGTGCATTAATTGAGTTACTGTGTCGATTTAATTGGCCTGTATTTAACAGCTATGATAATTAATTCAGTTGAAGCATGTGACAACAATGTGACATTGTGTAGCCCATTGTTTGGATGGTTAATAAAGTCCCTTAATAATGAAATAATATCTGATACTGGTCTAGCCTATACGTATAATGTGTGCGCGTGCACAAGTTTCGTGACCGCGCTCGCGTGCACGAGCCGTGCGGGAATGGCTGAGGTGCGCGTTCACGGGAGTTTGCGAGGGAGGAGGGAAGAACGCAATCGGCTGAGGAGTTTTTAATGTCCGCCATGTTGTGAATGGCGCACTGAGGCAGCGAGAGAAAACACACACACCCGCCTCTGCTTTTCCTCGCTGGATCTCTTCTATTCCATTATTTTTTCTCATTCTCCAACTCCATCCACCCTCCTCCATGAGATCTGTGGCGGTTTTATGGGTGATTGTGAGGGGATCGGATAGATTTATAGAGTAAAATGAGTAAATTGTCGTTCAGGGCGCGGGCGCTGGACGCTCTCAAACCGCTGCCCATCTACCGCTGCGAGGATCTGCCCGACCTGCACGAGTACGCGTCCATCAACCGCGCCGTGCCGCAGATGCCCACAGGCATGGAGAAGGACGAGGAATCGGTACGATTTTAACCATGCAACTTCCGATTTTCTGCGATACAAACTTGTTTTTTTTCTGTCAGTCTGCGCAGGTTTGGATGCAACAAAATGGCCGACTGTTTGTGAAGCGTTTTACACGGTGTTTTGGACCCGTTTTGCAGTTTGCACCGAATTTAAAGTGTGGTATATACAGTTGGATTTATTTGATGGCTATTTGCGGTGTGAAAGTAGGGTTGTGTCAATCCGTTCGGACCCGAATCGTGCAGCAAAACACAAAAGGAGTCATGTGACCGTGGAGGTACCGACATTTTGTTGGATTTTTTTCCTGTAGTGGCGACAAACGACAGCCAGAGGGCGGGCATTCCCGCTGTCATGGGAAATCTGGAAAAATCAGCGAATTTGAAAGCGATAATTTGGTAAAAAAAATGTAAATTCTGTAATTTACTCGCCTTCATGTTGTTGTTCCAATTCTTTGTGACTTAATTGCTTCTTTGGGAAGCCCAGACGGAGAATATTAGGTCTTGACAGCCTCAGTCCCCATTCACTTCCATGCTTTTTTCCCATACAGTGAACGTGAATGGGGACTGAGGTTGTGATGTTGCCTAACGTCTCCTCTTGAGTTCTTCTAAAAGTTATGTGGTTTGAACAACATGAGGCTGTGTAAATAAAATAAATTCTTTATCTTTTTCTTATTTTGATTGAATTAGCTATCTATTTGATAATTGTCTCGTTTTTTCCACACTTGGAAAAGTCATGGGTATTTCTATGTAGAAAACTATCTAGTGATGCTTGTGAAAATATTTTTCGCCTATAAATTGCTCTTTGTGAATGCAATTTCTATACAGAAAATCCTTGAACGCATATAATCATGAATGAATGAAAATTTATTTCGTCTAAAGATGTGGGAACCTTGGAGAGTGAGGCTGAGCCGAAGGCCCCTGAATGAGATTCTTTGCATTCTTATTAGGCCCCGGGGCCGCTAGCGTCACTGACTGGATTTACATGCATCTTGATCAGAATTTTGTTCACACACACATAATGTCAGTGCCTAACCAGAAAATTATTGTTACTTTATTTAAAAAAAAAGACCCCTGGCACATGCAAATATTGATCTGAATATGAGGTCATGTGGAACACCTTGCATTTTACAAACATTAAAAAAAGAAACACCATGGCCTAGGCCTACATTTTCAATTTATTGCATTATTTTGTGTATTGTAAAGGATGTTAATGAAAATTAGTGAGATTTAGCTGCTTTAGTATTTCCAGAAGAGAATATTCTTGTTTTTTTCTGATTTGCACTGGTTGGATCTGTGCATATTTTATTAGAATAAACATCAGAAAATGATTTGCATGTAAACGTGGTCTATGACAGCAGCATGTCAAGTGTCTCTTGTGCTTGCTTGATGTGGAGGTTCATAAAGAGTGGCTGTTTAATGTTTGAGGTTGTTTGGTAGAAGCTTTTCTTTTTAAATTGGTTTGCACTGTTTGAAGAATTCAATTAATGCAAGATTTTTTTTTAATAGAAATACAAAATAAGCCTGAGGCCCTTGTGAAATGTGAAGCATGCAGTTGGGTGTCAAGAGCCTTTTCACACTTGTGCTCTTTCATTGGAATAGAGAGGCCTGGTTTTTAAGTGTGCTTGTTTTTTAAAATGTCGTTTCAAACCCATAAGACTTTCGTTCATCTTTGAAACACAAATTAAGATATTTTTAAGGAAATCTGAGAGATTTCTGTCTCTCTATTGACAGCCACACAACTACCGCTTTGTCACTTCAAAAAAGTTCATGAGATCATGAAACTAATCCACTTGAATTGAGCAGTTTAGTCCAAATTTTCAGAAGAGACCGGATCGCTTTATATGATAAACAGACTGAAATTAGGCTTTTATTAACATAAGTTGTGATCAGCGAACATAAACAGAAATCTGTTCATCATATAAAGTGATTGAGTCTCTTCAGAAAATTTGGACTAAACCGCTCAATATATTTAACTCTTTATGAACCTTTTGAAGTGTCAAAGTTGCGGAGTTGTCAATAGAAGGACAGACAGCGTTGTTGTGTAAATAAACAGCCGAAACGCATATGTTTTTTAGCTGAAAATTGTGTACTGTACTGTAAACATTGGTTGACACTTTTAGTTAGGGCTGTCACGATACTTGATTAAATGTTGTTCAATAAAACCATATGATTGCTCGCTTTTGATGCTTCATTTGAACCAATTATTATTGCCTCCTTGTTATTATAAATGTACTTTAAGCCATTTTAAAGGCTATTGTTTGCTTGGGTCTATTTTTACTACCACACAAAAAAAAAAAAAAAATTACTTTTGTTTAATCACCAAAATAATCGTTAATGAGTGACAGCCCTAGTTTGAAGTGTGCATTTTCTCTATTGGCGCTTTTCCATTACCAGCACCAGCTCGGCTCGGCTCGCTTTTCGCTCCGTTTTCCATTGCAGATAGTACCTCCACAATAGTACCTCCACAATAGTACCTGGTCGTCATAGCGACGCCGCAGGAAACTGCCGTGACTTAAAGGACAATTCCGGTATTTAACACTTTGAGTCTATTTTGTAGTTTATTTTGGATGAACAAGAGTGGTGGACAAATAAATTTTGACAATGGTTCCTGTCGTGACTTTTTGACTATTTTAGAATTGCCCATGACCGCTTTAGAATGGGAGTCAATGGCCATGCACAAACATGTCCTTAAAACAACCCTTAACGTTCGTTTTCAAAACTGTGCAACTCACCGAGTGGTTAGTGGTGTTCGTTGATGTTCCAAAACAAGTAGCGTAGCGAAACACAGTTTCTGTCGTGTTTTATTTGGCATTTTGTAAAATCCATTGATTTCCGTTGGAGGACTCATTGCTCGTTGATATTACTGCGCTACCGGAAACGGAAAGGGGGCTGTTTACATTTGGTTGTAGTCTTTTATGGTCTTTTCGCTCGGTTCTCTGTCTCTCAGAAGGCTAGCGTGAGCAGAGCAACGGAAGTTGTGGAAGAGCGGAAGTTTATACGCGGTTGTGAGGTATCTGAAAAAATAGTTCCACTATAGAAAAATAAACGGATTGAAATCATACATTGCGCCGATATATTTCTTTTTAATCATCAACGAACACCACTAACCACTCGGTGAGTTGCACAGTTTTGAAAACGAACGTTAAGGGTTGTTTTAAGGACATGTTTGTGCATGGCCATAGACTCCCATTCTAAAGCGGTCATGGGCAATTCTAAAATAGTCAAAAATTCGCGACAGGAACCATTGTCAAAATGTATTTGTCCACCACTCTTGTTCATCCAAAACAAACTACAAAATAGACCAAGTGTTAAATACCGGAATTGTCCTTTAATCTTCTACGCGAGACGCGCGAGACACACCCGCTACCCACACACACAGGACAATGGAGGAAATCGAGTGTATGCTGTTTTTGGATGTTTTTGCTGTTTTTTTTATTCAGGATACTCCGTCTGACGCGTGCAATGATGACGCAGTGAATAGTGACGATTCTCTCTGACCAATCAGCAATCTGTCGTGTTTTCACGTCACATTTTAGTAGGGCTGGGTAAAAAATACCGATTTCTCGATTTTAATCGATTCTCATTTTTACGAAACGATATCGATACTTAAATCCCAAGAATCGATTAGTCATCCTGTTTTCAGTTGATGAATGAATGGAACATTGTTGCGCGCATACCATCCAATAAATCGCAATAATCTTTGTGCTTTGTTATTATTGATATGAAACAAAGTATCAGATTTCAAATTACGTCCATTTTCTTACGAAATTCAAAAACATAATTACCGTTTTGGCGCTGTGGCGTGAGATCGCTCTGGCGCAGCTTAAGAGAAGCACGTGATCTTCTCGTCCGCCTTAATACCAGTTACAGCGCGAAATAAACATGAATGAGCATCTGAAAGTGTGTTAAAAGATAGAGTACAACTTATCGAAGTCCGTATCATGTCACATGGAATCGCTCAGTCAGTGTTTCAACCGTGGAAAGACGTTAGTAAACAATTTCACGTAACGTCACATTTACCTCAAAAAAAACATATCCAGTGACCATAAACTCGTTAGTCAGCTAGAAAAATTAACTCTAGAGAGGAGCATTTTGTTAAATATATGCACCATATTACTATTATTCATTATAATTTTTAATGTTCGTCAATATTTAATGCATGTTTGAATAAATCTGGAAAGTTTTTTATGACAGCCAACATTTAAATTTGTATATAATTTCATATAACTTTATTATTATAAAAATAAATAAAAGTGTATTTTAAGAGTTTGTATACAAATCAGTTCATTTTTACCTTCAATATTATAGTAGGCTAATGAAGCCAATAGGCTACAACTGACTCCCATAGTTTACAATAATAGTTAAGAGATTTGTTTTCCTTGAGAAAATTTGCCATGTATTGTACCTGATATCCAAAATAATCGATATTGAATCGAATCGAATCGTAATCGAAATCGAATCGAATTGCAAGCTTGTGAATCGAAATCGAATTGTGAAATTTGTGTCAATACCCAGCCCTACATTTTAGTATCGCCTCAGCCCGCTTAGAACCTCGCCGGAGGTGGTACGAAAAAAAGTACCTGGAAGCAGGTACAGGTACAACTTTTACACAGTGGAAAACCAAACAGAGCCGAGGCGAGCTGTGGTACTGTGTAGTGGAAAAGCGCCATATGAGTCCACTTATAGCCTAGCCTTAATACTGGTGTTCTGGGTGACCTCTGGCTCTGATTTTCAACAAGCCCTGGTGATTCTTGGAATAACTAAACTGGTTTTCAATTGTTTTGTTTCGTTGTACCATTTGTTGTATTCTGGTGGATGCGTGCAGGCTCTCTTATTACTACGGGGGATATTTTATGTCAGTTTTAAGCCGTTTCAAATCTTGTGACGACAATTTCTCTGACAGCAATTGACTGTAGGACGCGTCTAACTGGTTAAAGCTCTGACATGCGGATTGTTTGGAATGTGAGTGGGTTTCTCCCAGCGGTTAGGAAATGTTTTGTTATCCATAAAGGCTGGATTAATCTAATTTACTGTCTTGTTTAGTTCTCTAGCTGTTATGTCAGGGGGTCACAAGTCTTTACAACTCCCCGAAGATGTTTTTCAAGCACTGACACAAACTTTGTCAGACTATAGCCGTATGTTTTGTGGCTTTTATTTTTGTATCGGACACATTTTGTTTGTCATTTTAATGCCCAAACCACCATTTTAGAGGATTTACTGTGAATACTGGGTGATATTAAGTGCAAGAACTTCCTTTCTGAACAGCGTGGGAACTCTCTGAGACCATAAATAACTCTATAATTGTGCTTTCATTAGCGTGTGCTGACTGTGCTCTGATAGGCTGCTTTTTCAAAGGTTACCAAGTAGCTAGTTTGCAATAGTTGAGTTCCCTTTAAACCTCTATAAGCATTCTGTATAAAAATATATTTTAAATGACATATAATTATTGTTGTTCAGGCTCCTTATCAAGAGAAAAGGGTCTGAAATGATTAGAAAAAATAGCAGCTCATGCATCACTTTATCAATACCATAATATCTTTATATAAGAATGTATCCTCACAGTTATCCGTTGCTCAATTGACCACTTCTGGAACAGGTGTAGCCACCTACAAAGGTGTAGTTTGTTTCTAGAAACATCTTTGCGTAGACTATTCAGATGAATGCAATTTCATTCATCAACATAGCGGCTTTGCACTCTGTTCAATCACATCCATCATTATGTGATTTTAACATTATAAATTAATTATTTATAAATAATGCTCTCCAGTCAGGGTTGGAAATGTAATGATATGCGGTCTGATGTTTCGACAGTGCTGTTTTTGTTTTGTTTCTGAATGAATCGGGCGAATCACTGATTTACTGAGCCATTCATAAAAGTAATTTGCTTTGTTCCTGAATGAAGCAGTCGTTTTTAACGAATTAAAGGATTCAGTGACTCAATCATTAACACTGGCGGCTTTAGTTTACCATCTAAAAGTAGGCCTATTTCATTATTTATTTCTTATTTTATACTTAAAAATTATTCTCATAAGATAGCAGTGCAAATGCATTAATACCACATCTAAATGTCACTTTTTGTCAGATTTTTTAAAATAATTTAGTTTACACTGATTTCACTTGATTGGTAACAATAGCCAGTTACTCATTCTCATTAATGAAGTATTCAGAGGAAAATCTGGTCTGTTTTCATTTAGCCTACAGTTTGGTAGATTTGAATTATAAATTAACACAATACTGCATGGTATCACGATACAACTTCAGCTGGTTAAGTATTGTAAGACATTTTTATGGTACTGTGACAACCCTAAAATAATAGGAAAAAATACAATATAAGAAATTAAATGGTGCATTAATATTTTCAGATACAGAAATGTACTGTAACAGTAGCATTTAGCACTTTCACCTTAATTAAATGTATAGGCCTAGCTGATATTAAAGCTACTGAAGTTATTCAGTCAAGTGCAGTGAGTGGTGTTTGATTAACATTAGTGTCACAGACAGCAGGTTTATTAGGCGGCTGTCAGTTTAATACTTAATGCACGGATCTAATAAACTGATACACATCCGAACTGTTTACATTCACTTAAGATACAAACGACTGTTTATGTAAACCTTGTGTGTGTTTGACAGTTTAAGCGCAATAAGATGCAAAAGAGAACTTATGTTATTACTCTGACAGGTTTTTAGTGTGTGTGCGCTTCGTGTACACACTCAGAAAATCTTATGTCAGAATGGCATGCGAAAAAATGTTTAACTGGCAAGGCTTTAAAAAACAAGCAAATAATACTAAACTTTTGTGATGGTGAAAAACTGAAACCTGCCGCTGTGTTGTTAAATGGGATGTGAATGTACATTGCGCTTTACAGTAAGTTGGAACGTGGGCGCCAGAACTGAATTATGTAGCACGATACTACGATCTCTCTTAAATTTTATCATTTTTATCATTCACAGTCTAAAATCTTTATATTGCATTCCCCTAATGCACCTGAAATGTTTGTTGCCGCACCCCAAATAAACCTTGTGTGACATGCATAAGACATCACAAATCTCTCTGAATTTCCTTTTACAATGTCATTTTGAGTTTGTCTCTAATTTTCTTAAAGAAAGAAGTTATTTTTAGACGGTTTCTTTGCAGGTAGCTGTCATTTTGTCTTCTGAGTTATAGGAGAGAAGAGAAGGCTCTATTTTGTCACCTGAAACCTCTGAAAGCCGCAAATTCCTCCTGCTTTGTCAACAAACATTCGTTAAATAAATGTTTTCCGCGTGCTGATGCTGGATATTCATCTGGTGTAGCTGGTTTTCTTCTAAATCTCAACTCATGTAGGCTAACCCTTGAACACAGCTAGCCTAGTTTTTCTGTAGATATTGCAAATGTCTCACCTGCACATTGACCGTGTTTGTAAATCATTTTGGATTTTGATCAACAATCCGTCATGAATAACTATGATGGTACAATGACAATTATTGTTATATTAAATGTAATTTCTCTGTGCTATCAGCACTAAACAGAATTGCAATAGAGTTAGCAATGGGTCTACCTGCTTGAACGAACTATTATGAAATTGTCAATATTTTAGCAGTTGTTTGGTGCAGATATGTGTTCAGTTGTGTGCAGTCCTCTTTATTTTTCCAAGATTCAGGTTACACGTTTATTTTACGTAGCAGTGTTTGTAGCTTGTGGTGAGGTATTTTTAGTGTCTCTAGTGGCAACAAGTGGAATTGCAAAACTGCGATTGTCTGCGATTTTGAGCTCAGTTGGATAATCATGTAATGAATTTCTTTTTATTCACATTTATTTGTCTTCATCACAAGCATGATGCTTCATTTTCAGTAATGTGATTTGTGGTTATTGTTTAGACCAGGGGTGCCCTGTCCTGCAGTTAGGGCTGGGTATCGTTCAAAATCTTTCGATCCGGTGCCATTTTCGATACCTCAGTTTCGATACCGGTTCCTAACGATACTTTTTTCGATACCAATTTTATGAAATCCATTTTAACAAGATTACATAACACATTACCTCAGAAAATGTTGGTTTTATTTTTTCAGTTTGACTCATGCTCCTTAGCCAGTGCACAAAGGAACAAAAAATGTTTTATAAAGAGCTCATGCTCACCAAAGCTGAATTTTTTCTTTAATATAAAAAATACAGTAAAACTTGTAATATTGTGAAATAGTATTACAATTTAAAATCTTATTTGAATATATTTCAAAATGTAATTTATTCCTGTGATGTCAAAGCTGAACAAAATCATTACTTCAGTGTCACATTTTTTTTCATGATTCTTTGATGAATAAAAATGTCAAAAGAACAGCATTTATTTAAAAACTAAATATTTTGTAACATTACACGTTTTAATGTCACTTTTGATAACTTTAATGCATCCTTACTGAAAAAAAAAAATTCTGACTGACCAACACATTTTTGAATGGCTGTGTACACTCAGTAGGTTATTATTGCAATATAAACACTGTCAGAGTGATCAACAAGGTACCTCTTCATTTACCAGTAGAAGGCGAAGCAACTTTCTGCTATTATGTTTACTCCGTGGCCGTGCACTGTCAAGGTCTTCATCATATTTGTCGTGGTACCGGTCTTTGCAGCAATTATTTTACCGCAAATACTGCATCGCGCGCTGTTGGCATCGAGCCTGGAGAAATGTACCCACACTTTTGATCGACTTTTCCACATCTTTAAGGTATTATGTGTGTGTGCTCGCGTCTCATGAATATGTGCGCGGAGAGTTTGTGTGTGTGTGCTCGCGTCTCATTGAGTATGTGCGCGAGTTTTGTGTGAGTGCTCGCGTCTCGTATGCGCGTGGAGAGTTTGTGCGTGCGCGCGTCTCATATGAGTATGTGCGTGGACAGTTCCGCGCTTCTCGTGTGTGTAGAGTTACGCAAACTCTACACATGTATGTGCGTGAGCGACTTTATGTGTGTCGTTGTGCATTTCATATGTATTTGTTTGAGCACTGACGTTGACGCGTTAACCCCTTAGGTATCGAAATCTGGTACCGAACAACATGTCATTTTTCGATACTCGATAGTATCGAGGCAATTCGATCGGTACCTAAAAAGTATCGAAACTCGGTACCCAGCCCTACCTGCAGTTCATCTCCAACCCTAATCCAACCATACTCATGAGACGCGCGCACGCACAAACTCTCCACGCGCATACGAGACGCGAGCACACACACAAAACTCGCGCACATACTCAATGAGACGCGAGCACACACACACAAACTCTCCGCGCACAAAATTCGGACCGAATTTTACTATTAATAATAAAAGATAAGCTAATATGCATTGTATTTGTAAATGTAAGTATCATTGTAAATGTTTATCTTTTTTGACTCTTTAATTTAATACTCATCAATCCTACCTTGTAACTGTTATTTTTGGCCAGAGATTTGTTGAAGGTTTGGCTGAATTTTGAAGAGTTTTGAATGTGCTTTGCTGAATATATTAACAGTTTAAATAAAAAAGCTGAATTGTGAGTTTGTGTAAGTAAATTTTTAAAGGTCAATACTGCTTAGAAGTGAAAAGAAAACAAGAAAAATCCAAAAAATCCGAAAGGGCTAAAAAATAATCCAAAAAAATGGAAATTGGAAAAAAAAAAACGGAATTTGAGAAAAAATAAAACGGATTTCATAGGGCCCTAGATTAGCATTGTGGGCTCAACACTAAGGATTTTTTCCTACTGTCCGGTCAGGCCAGTGGTTCAATTTGAACATGTTTGGCGCCCTCACAAAGAAAGTAATAAATACATAAAAATAAAATAGGGCCAGTTATAGTTTTTGGTGTTTTTGACCCATTACCTTAAATAAAGTGACAGCAAAAACTACTAGCCTTACTCCTATATATTTCAAATATTGTTAAAGGTGCCGTATGTAATATTGACAGCTAGCGGTTGAAATGTGTACTGCAGTCCAAATTCATAATATTGGAGAGAGTTGTTTCTTCTGCCTCTCCTCAGACTCATTAACATTAAAAACAGAGAGCAGGAATATTAGGTTGCTGTCACATGTTAATGCATGATTAATTCAATATACCGTTTTTCCATTCCATTGCTTTTCATTTGTTTATCAATGCAAGCACGCCCTAGACAGACGTCTTTAACCGTTGCGCTCGTGACGCATCTTTTGCAGTATCTCGTGCATGACACGGCATTCTAATAACGTGGCGTATTTAAATGTGTTTACAGTGATGCTTTACGCTCCATTGTCTTTAGATTGAAGTAATGGTGTTAAGGCAGGGCAATATGATGTTATAGGCTATACCATGCAAAGGTAGCAATGTGTCAGTCAGTATGCACTTGCATTGCATTGTGAACTAGAGCGCATCTCATCGTAAATGAATGAAACTCAGCGTAGGCCTATGCCTCATACATTAGCATTAAATATCTTTGCTGCTGCATCCTTTCTACTAGAACAGACAAGGGCTTTCTTGCGGCTCGCATCAGCAGAGCATTGCATCGTCCATAGACCGCAAAACAATCAGCGGATGGCCGGCGGGTGCCGCTTTGAAAAAAAAAAACGTTGGTGCGGATGATGAGATATTAATTTTATTTGTTTAATAGGCGATCAAGTAGCTAATCAGTGTCTGCTCATTTATTCAAACTAAGTTGTCCTATAACAGACGAACTTCGCAACCCCCCCGCTCCCCCCCCTGGCCGACGGTTATGTTATGAACCGTCACATTTGACTCGCGTCATAACCGTCATCACCAATTCTGAAACCGGCACACCCCTAAGTGCCATATGCTCAAACATGACCAGTCATTTACACCGTCATCTCCTGGGTGTTGATAGTGCTGCAACAGCACACATTGCAATCTGTGTTTAAACAAACTCATTTGCGCTTGTTTTTAAGCCTTGCCATTTTAAACATTCAAGCCCAAGAAGACGTGAATGAGAACTTGCGCAATTATATTGAGTTCTCTTTCCAGTCTTGTGCTTGAACATCAGTGAGCCAGTAAGCATGCAGCATGATTGGCTGTGGCGAGATATCAAGGAAAAACACTAGTTTTCGCCGGTTACACCCAGAGACGTGGCTCATACCACACATGAGGCTGTAGTGTGTAAGTGTCCCATTCCCCATAGATGGAAAAGATGTGGAAAAGATAAAAGATGTGGCTACATTTCACCACGCTCGATTCCAACAGTGTGCGATACAATATTTGCAACAATATGAGTCTTTGAGTCTGTAAAAAAAAGTAAACAAACGGAAAAAATAAAACCAAAGTTTTTTTTAAGGTTATATATAATGTAGGCTAAAATGGATTTCATAAAATTGGTATCGGAAAAAGTATCGTTCAGGAACCGGTATCGATATTGAATTTTTATTTTATTTTACGATACCTAGCCCTACTCATGTCAGCATATTGGATCAGTGCGTTATGTCTTAAAATGACAGCAGCCTAATATTCCTGCTGTCTGTGCTTTTAATGTTAATCCACCAAAGAAATCACTCACTGCTCTTGACTGAATAGCTTTTCTAACTTTAATAAGGATTAATCTTTACCGTGAAACATGCAGTGTTATTTTACATGTGATTACTTTATTCAATTTCTGTACCTGAAACCTGCTTTAGATACTGAAAAGCACTGTTTATTTTATTTGTATCTTTGCTCTATTGTATTTATTTGTGCTGTTGCTTGTAGATAGATTAGCCTATTTGTTCTTATTTTCTTTATTTTTATTTAACAGTAGTCCTTTTTTTCCTGAACATAGCACCAAACCGAAACCATGACCCTTAAACCGAACTGTGAGTAATTTGAACCGTTGCACCCCTAGTTTATACCACAAAAAATCCACTGTGCGGTTAAAAAAAAAATCAGACATGTATGGCTTCAGACATGTCATTTATAATGCATTGTTTTTTGTTTAGAAAAAGTATTTTGTTACATAATGTGAATGTCAAGCTTCAGTCATTAAAAAAAAATCATTAATTTTTTTTTTTATCAGCTGAACCCCTTTGATCTAAAATATTTAATTGAAATACCCCCTGAAAAGAACTACAAAATATGGCTGTCTGAATTCATAATCAGGATTTGCTCACAAGAGATCCTAGTTAAGAAACACTTGGAGATCGTGTTTTGGTCTCTTTCAGAGCTTTTTTTTTGTTTGTTTTATATGACCATTTTGTTCTCTCTCCCCTCATCTGTTTGTAATTATGATCCTCTAAGGTCAGTGACGGGGTCACCCTCGGCGGGGGGAGCATTTGCAATCCGAAGGTTATTCAGAGGACTGTGCCAAAGGAAGTCTGGCTTTTGTCTGGTGATAATTGCCTCCTTTCGAGAGACCTTTCAATGAGGGCTCGCAGCTGAGTCATTTAAGACGAGGTGTGTGTGTGTGTGTGTGTGTGTGTGTGTGAGAGAGAGAGAGAGAGAGAGAGCGAGAGAAAGAGTTGTGACTAATAAACTATTGAAAGTTAGTTTTTAAACTATGGCTGGCAGGAACACAATGTTAACTTAAGTAAATGGACATTTTGTTTGCTTTCTTACTGCTATTGCGTCACCAAGTTTGTTTGAGCACCTCTGGTGAAATGCTTCTAGGCTATCATGCGTAATGTTTTTTTTATTATTATTTTATTTCCTTGTGCCAAGTGTAATCATTTCAGATGAGCTCCTGGGGTACATGACGTCAGGCGAGCTAGCCAAATGATTTGGAGTATTTTTGGAGACTGTGCTCTTTTGTGTTTTTTAGAGTAGGTTTATTTTATGTTTTATGAAGCCTGTTTATGGCCTACTTATTTTAGGGAGGTTTCTGAAAACCGGTTGAGGTTATTGCTTTAAAATGATTTTGCCGTTTTCTCTGAAACCACAGCTCATCTCTTTTGTGGTCTGATCTATGTTACAAATTCATAGGGGAGGTAAAGAAAAGCACAAATGGTGTGTAGTTTTGTTGTAATGATCAGGTTAGATGCTCAAAGACCAAACTGGCTTTGTTTTTGAAGGATTCTTGCATTGCCTCTTCTGAGTCAGCACAGGTTTTTGTATAAATGTATCATCTTTGATACACACACACACACACACACACACTTGTATCATCTTTGTGGAAAAAATGATGTTGTGAATTGTTTGGAATCAAGCTGGTCATGATGACGATCAAAATATTTATATTTTGAACACTATCCCATGCTGCTTCTGCATATTGTCAACTGTTTTGTAAATATCTTTGGCAAATGGCAATGTTGTTCTGCAATGCGTAACCGCTAATGATGTTCTGTTCGAAACGATTTGTTTGATTTGAGTCTTTAATGATTAATTCGGTACAATTTGAAAAGTGTTTATAAACTACCATTTAGAATCTGAATATTGTGGTTCGTTTTTCTATTATAACTTTCGAATGGATTCGCTAAAATGAATCAGACTTTACAATGCTAATAAACAATGTGACAAAATAGTCTTTTGTACATTATTTTAAGACCCTTTTTTTGGTTCAATATGATCCTCTACTTTGTGAATGGGAATGTTCACTGAAGCATATGTCTCTGTTTATGGTTGCCATAGGAACACCATCTCCAGAGGGCGATTTCCGCCCAGCAGGTGTACGGAGAAAAGAGGGATAACATGGTGATTCCTGTCCCAGAGGCCGAGAGCAACATCGCCTACTATGACTCGCTTTACCCCGGAGACTTCAAGATGCCAAAGCAGCTCATTCACTTACAGCGTGAGTACACAAATGTAAATGAGCAAATGAAAGTATTTCTTTAACCCTTTTAAACCGGCTGTGTCGTCGCCGACACATACCAGCAAGCTGTATTCATTTTACCGTAACTCTTCAACCGTTTGCACTATCAAAACCATTCAAATTGCCCCTGACAGTAGACAACATGCGCTTATTACGGTAATTTCATGCTTTCCGTCAGCAAATAACAGCGAGGCGGAAGGAAGGATTTGAACTGAGAGATACAAAGCGCGGCAGGTTAGAGTGTTTTGGATTGCATAAAATATTAAAAGAAACGAACAAATACGTGGCGAAAGAAGTGGTAGACAGCAGAAGAGGGGATTGGGATGATTTTTAATTAAACTTGGGATGCGGATGGCTGTTCCTCTTTCACGTATCTTAGCATGTGGTGTGTGTGTGCCTAGGGGTGTGACGGTTAGTATATAACCGTGAGACCGACGGTTATATTTGAACACCGTCATTAGAACTCTATAACCGCCAAAACCGTGTTATTAAAATATTTTTTACAAACATTTTTTATCATAGAGAATGTTTAAATACTAATTAAAAACAATTGTTAACAGTCTGTGTTATTAATGGTCTATGTCGTTTCCAACTGTATTTGATTCTTTGCCAAGTACCCCCTGACCGACCGCCAATCATCTGAGATAGAAATAAAAGCTATGATATAGTGATGTGCCATCATTATGAGATTTATTAAACAAATGAAAAACATTTGCAATAATAAACATTAGCAATGAACATTTGCAATCGGGAGACATGGTTTTTACCACTTAATGAAGTTTTGTTTTGTAAATCGTCAGACATGATTTTTACCACTTCATTAAGTTTTGCTTTGTAGAAAGCCTTTAAAGCGAATTTCGTTTTGTACAAATTGTATCTTGATTTTAATAAATGTTTCATCAACCAATTGCATGTATTTAATAAATAAAAAGCAAATATAGGTGACAATATAATAATATTGTCTCCTATATTTAATGTGAACACAATATAAAATGTGAACTGAACGTACTGTATTACTGCCTGATGAATGTCACTGTGAACTCGTTCATTCTGGTGTCTGTGAACGCCACGCTCTGTTTAACTTCGTTCAATAGAGTGCCAGATTTCTATAGAGACTTACAAATGAAAACCCGGCTAAAACACACCGTAAACCGGCCTTAATATGACATGCGCCGCGTTCACTTGCATTGCATTGTGAAGTTGAACTAGAGCGCATCTCATCGTAAATGAATGAAACTCAGCGTAGGCCTATGCCTCATACATTAGCATTAAATATCTTTGCTGCTGCATCCTTTCTAGAACAGACAACGGCTTTCTTGCGGCTCGCATCAGCAGAGCATTGCATCGTCCATAGACCGCAAAACAATCAGCGGGTGCGGCCTTGAAATCTGTTCAAAAAACGTTGGTGCGGATGATGAGTTTTGTGATGCTGTTGCGGATGAACTAATACCCCATCCGCGTATCTCTATTGATAACAACATTGAACACTACACAAATATTAATTTTATTCAAACTAAGTTGTCCTATAACAGACGAACGTCGCAACGTTCTTGTTTTTTTATTTTTGTCTATTTAAATTCTATTTACAAAATCACCACACACAGTAATGGTCAATAAATGTAATTTGTTGAAAGCTATTTTTCTTCTGAAAGAGATGACACCTTGCACATGAAGATAGCATATTATTTTAGAATTTTAGTCAAAAAATCTAAATATGTGAAACACCTATTTTAGCTTCAGGTTCTCAAGGGTTAATGAAGCAGTGTTTTAGAGTGGGACCAGCAAGGATTGTTATGAGGGACATGTATTGAAGTTTTTGAATGGGGAAAATCAAAGTGAATTGTAGCCTTTGTTACCAAAATCTGTCTGCCAATTCCTGAACAGCAGGTGTTTTGTATTGTTGTTTTTTTTGTTCTTTGTGAGTGTTTGTGGATTGCAGGTTGTGCCATCTGCCATATCTTATACATTTTGGTGCTTTCACCTCATCTGATTAAGATGTCCCTGAAATGACCCTTTCTTTTAAACTGTGTTTATTTGCATGCATGGACCGTTCTGAGCATATTTTTGAGCATCAATGGTGGATGAATTAAGAGAATTTCCCAGCCATAAATATTCTCACTGGCTATTAAACTGTATTCTGCATCATTTATTTTAAAAAATGTATTTTTGTTCACATGACAATGGAATTACTAAATGTTGAGGAGTAGGGCTGGGTATAGTTACCGACAGTGTTGTGCCTGAACGCGTTCATTGAACGATAGTTCATGAACTCGTTCATATTTTGGTGAATGTGAACTGAACGTACTGTATTACTGCCTGATGAACGTCACTGTGAACTCGTTCATTCTGGTGTCTGTGAACGCCACGCTCTCTGTTTAACTTCGTTCAATAGAGTGCCAGATTTCTATAGAGACTTCCAGACGAAAACCCGGCTAAAACACACCGTAAACCGGCCTTAATATGTAGCGTAAAAAACACCCAATCTGGCAACACCAGCCACCAGTGTCTAACGTTACTGACTCTCTTGTTCGATCTCGTTCATCAAAACGAACAAATCTTTTTTCGAGTCATTTCGTTCATTTAAGGGGCTTTAAATACTATTAACTGTTTTTTTATACTATTAACTGGCAAATTCCCAGAACACATCCACCTATGCAATCTTGATCATATTCTGAATTAAGAAATTATTATAATGCAGTCAAAAATCGTTTACAGGGAACATAAATAATTACTTTACCTTCCGAGTCTTTCGTTCATTTGTCACGTGACAGATGCAATGAATGGATCGTTCATGAACGACTCAACACTTACGTTACAAATCAAAACAAAAAGCAGCAAGAAGGCGTCGTGTGATCATTTAAACGAGTTTTATGACAAGGTCGGTGAGGATGGGAAAAATCTGACGCATATCTTCAGTGTTAAAACTGATAAAATAATTGTCTGTGGTTCTATATGGGCTGTGGCAATCATTTTGAAAAATAATATCTCGCAGCAACATGGGAAAAAAAGAACTATGAACTAGTCCATTTTTGGAACTGTGAACTTAGTTCAAAATTTTGAAGTATGAACTATGAACTGAACTAGTTCATTTTAAAATTTGTGAACTGAACTTTGAACTAGTTCATGTAGAAAGTGAACTTTCCCAACACTGGTTACCGATACCTTGATTCGAAACTGATTCCTGAGCGATTAGTTTTTTAGGATACCAATTCAATACCAATTGAAATCCGTTTTAACAAGATGACATTACACATTACCTTAAAAAAAAGGGTTCATTTTTTCAGTTTGACTTTTTTTGACAGATTAATTACTCTTAATGGGGGGCCAGAATATATGCCTCGCGCTCAAGCTCACACATAAAGCTTGCTGCAAAGCACTGGCAAAAGTAGCCTAATGATTATGAATGTGTTGGAGAAAAAATAGCAAGGAGACAGTGTTCTGAGTCGGTGTTGGCTATAAAGATGTTGACGTTGCTTACTTGTCATCTCCGCAGTGTCATGAACACGTGGCGTGACTAAAGAGAGAAATGCACCTTTCATTTTGATTACATAATCAGTGAGTATTTGTTTTCAATTAGAATTGGTTCATTTAAAAGTAGACATTTCAAGCTATCTATATTCCCATTTCTCATGTCTGTGAGGCAAGTAGACTGTACTTTGAGTTTAGGTTCATTTGTGACACGCTCCATTCATCTTCCGGAGCAACTTTCTGCTCTTACGTTTATTCCGTGCACTGTCAAGTGCTTCATCAGATTTGTTGTGTTGCCAGTCTTGGCTGCAATTATATTGTCGCAAATATTGCTTTACGCTGTTGGCATCGAGCCTGGTGAAATGTAGCCACACTTTTGATCTTTTCCACATCTTTTACATCTATGGGGAATGGGACGCTTACACATTACAGCCTCGCGTGTGAGCCACATCTCTGGGCATAACTGGCGTAAACTAGTGTTTTTCCTTTATTTTGCCACAGCCAATCATGCTGCATTGGCTCGAAATTTGGTACCGAACGACAAGACATTTTTTGATACTCGATGGTATCGAGGCATTTCGGTCGGTGCCTAAAAAGTCGAATTCAATACCCAGCCCTATTGATGAGTCAAGGCTGGAATACACTACATGACTTTCGCTCTGATTTTTGCCCTGATTTGCATGCAATGTTGCAAGCAACACTTTAAAGTTGATCAAATCCTTGTTTAATATTTGCCAAACAATATTGAATTCAAATGTTAACTTTAATATTTGCCAACTTCTTTAAAATAGAAATGCTACAGCCACTGTAATTTCTTGAATAAGAAAATGTGGACATCAAAACATGCAAACTCAGAGCGAGGGTTTAGACTATTGAAATCGTGATGAACGGTTTGCATGTTTAGAAATGTATAATGATGTATTCTCCTGTGTTGCCATTGGTTTATAAATGATTCACCTTACAAAGCTGATAAAATGGCATACATTGTGTTCCCAGATGAACGTTATATAAGCAACCTAAACTCACAGCATATGCAGAGATGGCGTTTGAGACGCGCTCCACGCATGTGAATAAGTTCATGTGGAGCAGCATCTGTGAACTGAGACACGCGTAACCTACACGCATGCAAATAAATTAAGCACTCAATAACATTATCTATGCTGTAGTATGTAATGGTTTTAATACATTGTGCAGCCTTAGAAAACGGTCTAATAATGCGGTTCATGGATTCTCGTCCGTGGAATGCGCCACTTCCGGTATTTTGCCGGTTACTCGGCACGGGTAAATTGCAATCGAGGATTATTTTTTAAATCAAATACTCTAATTTAATCGAGGAGATGTGACAGCCCTAATTTTATTGTAACTTAGTACTGCCCAGTAAATGATTTGTTGATATAGGCTACTTAATGTGTGCCATGTTCTTAGATGCCTCTTAGTCTGGTTTAGTTTGAATAGGTTCGCTGTGTGGGGTAGTTAATATTTAACTGACATGACTTAATTTCTTGGCTGTTTCGTCTATCTTGAGTGTGTGTGTGTGTGTGTGTGTGTGTGTTATGGGGTAGATGGAGTGACTGGTTGAGTTTAAGTGAGTTTGGCGGCCCCTGGGGTGTCTGTAATAGGAGCAGGAGGTGTCCTGCTGTCAAAGAGTGTCTGAGCGCATGCTCTCACACACACCAGACAAGAAGGGGGAGGGAAAGTGGAAGTGAGGATGAGGCACTGGGAACACTGTTCAGATGGGGAAGTGTGTTTAAGAGACATCTCTTGGGTTTTCTGACTTTTCAGATACAGTCTGGTCCATACTGGAGCTTAATTTGGACAAAGTCTTGTGTGCTATTTAGGAGCCAGTAAATCTGAAATCGATGCTACCATAATAATAGACTATCATGCAGCAAATTGGTAGCCCATATAGAGAAATTAGTCTGTGAAAGGTTGTGCAGAAGATAGGGATGCTCCGGTCAGGATTTTTTCAGCCGATACGACTACCAATTTCATGATTTTAATGCCGACTCCCGATCATTCACGCTTTATTTAAATGGATAGTTCACTCAAACATGAAAATTCTGTCATTTACTCGCCCTTAAGTTGTTTCAAATCATTCTGTTTGAATTTTTCTTCTGCTGAACACAAAAGATATTTTGAATGTCGGAAACCAAACAGTTGATGGACCCCATTGTATCGTACCGGTGAATGTTGCATTGTACAGTAAAAGTTGTGATATTGTACTTAAACCTTTTTGTCTGGCTTAGTAACATAGGTTTGCTGAGTGGATTGGTCAAAAACAGTTTGTTTCAAAATCTTGCTCCTTTGAATATTAAACGCATGTTCCCTCATGCTCTTTTAAACTGGCTAGTGCTTGCAATTTATCTGTGCAAAAGGCTTCCGATGATGTGTACCTTCAAAGAATAAAAAAGTGGCCATATTGTCAGACCCGAGGAACATTCAAAACATAAACGAACTAGGGATGCACCGAAATGAAAATTCTTGGACGAAACCGGAAATTACTTTAAGATAATTATTAATTTCTTATCTTTGTATTATTATTATTATTATTATTATTATTATTATTATTATTATTATTATTATTATTATTATTATTATTAGACTTTTTAATTAAATGCAATAATTTTAGTGAATCTGAATTTAAAAAACAAGCCAATAAAATAAAATAAGCACACTTTTTTTAAAGTAACATAGCCCTATATTAAAATAATATTAAATATCAATTCATTCAGTTATATGCAACAGACTCGGATAACAGATTTATTTTTTGACTGATTATCAAAATAAAGTATAGTTCTAGAAAACTATTATTGTCAGAGCATTTGAGCAGATGGCAGGGAGTGGATCAGTGAACGAGAAGGTAGCGTCATTTTAGCAGCGTTGCCCAGCACGGCTATACCATGTTACAGCACAGTAGGGCTACTGCAGAGAGAATTCTACTACAGAGAAATTTCATATCGGCACGTTATTTGAGCGGACTTTGCTTTTCCGGTGAGCGTGATCAGAACATGAGTGGAGCGTACACACGCGGAACGGAGAGCGCGGTGCACACATAGAGCGGAAAAGCGGAGCCGCTCATGAAAATATGCTTTGCGAGAGTGTGAAACCTGATCACCGAACACTGAGGGGCTGGGTGGCATATCTTTGGCTTATATTTTCTGCCTTTTTTTTCTCTTTCGGACTAAAAAGAGAATTTTCCGCTGACGATATTTCAGTGCATCCCTAAAACGAACAAAGACTTTTAAACATAAAGCTAAAATCAGAAAGGAGACTGAAGCTTTGTTTGAGCTTGTTTAACCTCCAGTGTCTCTCTCCACAGCTTTCAGTCTGGATACGGAGCAGCCGGACTACGATTTGGACTCGGAGGATGATGCTTTTGTGAATAAGCTGAAAAAGAAGCTGGAGGTGGAGGCCCTGCAGTTCGAGGAGATGATTGACAGATTAGAGAAAGGCAGCGGACAGCAGGTTATTAAAAAGATTCACCGCTTATAATGTGAACTGCATATAAAAATAAAAATAAAAACCTTGGGGATTTCAGACAGTGACGCTCAACTTTAAATTAAAAGCTGAATTGATTCTGTTAAACCTCTCTGTCTGAATTCTGGATGTCTGTGTGGAATGCTTAAACTAGAAGTCCAAATAGAAGTAGAACATTTAAAAGACGAACAGCTGTTAGCTAATGCTGATAATCTTAATATATTGTGTTATTAAAGGGGTCCTATTATGCTTTTTCACTTTTTTCAACTTTAGGTAGTGTATAATGTTGCTTGTAGAGCATTAACAAAGATCTGCAAGGTTACAAAACTCAATGTCCACTTCAAAGGGAGACATTTTAGTTATCAGAATCCACTTTCCAAGAACTACAACGAACGGCTCGTTTGGCCGTCACTAAATCACTACAACGTGATTTTCCCAGGCTTTATAGAGTCATAATGTTCCTTATTTATATAATTAAGTGGACGAGACCTGGATGAGCTGCTGCTATGTCAAAGAGCCGCTGTTTTTTTCCACAACTCATTTTTTTTGACCTTCCTAAGGCTGACAAACTTAGAATGTGTAAAATTTATTTTAAACACTGTTCCTGAACATTATAATCTCTGTTTATCTGTGCGCTGGTCATTTTAAAAAGAACAGCTTCCAGAAACACGATGCAGGCTACACACAAATGCTTCTCTTGAAATGGAGCAGTTTCTACTTTGTCTGGAAAATCTAAGTTGCGTTTTCTATTAACAGTTCTAATTATAAGTTTTATGTTGTTGCTACACTCGCCTGCTAGCCAACATTAGTGTTGATATAGTGTTGTTTAGTATCTTTTCTAAGGCTGTTCACTGGCCCTTAGGAAATTAACCATGTTTTTGTGATCGTTACTGTTTGTATAAACCATAGTTTTCTTACAAATATCTTGATTAAATGGTGGGTAACATCGTACTTATAATGTACAAGAAAAACATACCACTCTGAAACGTCCTGTGAAATCCGTGCTGGCAAACTCCTTGCATGAAATCCGTTCTGGATGCTCCTCTTGTTTTTTAACATTGTCAGGGTCTGAATCTGGTTTGAAATTGCCGCCATCCTTTATATTTACACTAGAGCAGATCTTGCATTCATGGAGGGGCGGAACATTTCTTGAACACTCGCTAAGCACTGCCAATCACAGCACACTAGGCCAGCTAACAATCACAGCACATTTTATATTTTGGAAGGAGGGGCTTCATCGCAACCAGAACTAAACACTGCGTTCGGGACAGACTGGGGAGAGAGGTGCTGTAATAATGTAAAATATGTGACTTTGTAAAAGAGCATTATGGGACCCCTTTAACTTTTTTCCGGAATTTCTTTTTTTTGTTCAGCACAGATGTATTAAATTGATCAAGTGACATTTACATTATTACAAAAGATTTCTATTTCAAATAAATGCTGTTCTTTTGAACTTTCTATACAACAAAGAATCCTGAAAGGTTTTCATAAATATTAAAGGGATTGTTCACCCAAAAATTTTATTTGTCATTTACTCACCCTTATGTTGTTCCAAACCTTTGGGTTTCTTTTTTCTGTTGAACACAAAAGATGATATTGGAATGTCGGTAACCAACTGTTGATAACATTGATAATAATAAGAAATGTTTCTTGAGCAGCAAATCGACATCATGTGACACTAAAGACTGGAGTAATGATGCTGAAATTTCAGCTTTGCATAACAGGAATAAATTACACTTATAATATATTCAAATAGAAAACCAATTATTGCAATGGTAATGCACAGTATTACTGTTTTTACTTGGTCTTACTAACCCCAAACTTTTGAACTGTAGTGTACATTTATTTATATTGGTCTGTCGTTATATTTATTAATTTAATCTTTGTATTTTTATATAATGTTTTATTAGTATTAACTACATTTTTCTGTACCACAGCTGGTGACCCTACAGGAAGCGAAGCTTTTACTGAAGGAAGATGACGATCTGATCAGGGAGGTGTTTGAGTACTGGAGCAGAAAGAGGAAACTGTGTAAAAATGGATCCCTCATCCCAACTATCAAGCAGGAAAGGCGGGACGGATCCAGTACCAGTGACCCCTACGTGGCCTTCAGACGCAGGACCGAGAAGATGCAGACGAGAAAGGTGAGCGGTCCTAGTCAGAGCTGTGGCCCTATCAATGTTTTATTCTCAATCCTTTAATGCTGATCCTCTAACGGACTGGACAGATGAAAGCAACTCAATACAGCAGTCACTTTGATCGATCCGTATTTGTCACTGTAGTTTTTTCCTTGAAGTCCACACAGTTTTGTAAGTACAACATCTAATAACTGGTCAATGCTAGACAGCCATGTGAGGTGAACTGAAGACTGAGTCTGTTGTAAATGTTTAGTATGCTTTTATAGTACAATAGAGTGTTCCAGACAGCCTTTTAATATCATGCTTAATTTTACTGCATGCTTTTTAAATGACAGTGGAAAACATTTAATGCATTTAGAAACGTTCTTGTTTTATAAAGCTAAAGCTCTGCGAGCTCTTTATCTTTTTGAAGTCTTTCTCATAACGACTTGCAGGAGTTTTCCTTAAACAATCAGGCATTTAGTTGATGATCATCCTTGTGTGTGGTCTTTTCTCCTCACCAAACTTTGCCATTATTTGTTGACTGAGTTTTGAGCATCACTGAACTGGAAAAAAAAGATTCTTACATAGTGACAATAGCAGTTTTTTTAGTATGGCATTGACATTTTTAATTGTGTGCATGTATTATATAAATTAGTCATCTCCAGGAAGAGTTGATAGATGTCTTGTTTTAATTTTTTTTTTTTTTGTAATTCTTTTACTGCTAATTATGTCATATATATGTCATAATTATTTATTTTTTTACTTTGTTTTTTTTTTTACTTTGTTTTTTTAACTGCTTGAATAATTGAAACTGCCAACTGCTTTTTACTTGATTCATATTTTTCATTTATGTCCTTGTTCTATTGTTTTGCTTTCTTTATTTTATTACTGACTGTTTACCAGAATAATTGCTTAAAACAGGAGTTGTGCTAAACACCCTTTTACACACCTGGTCACTTCATGCGTTCGATGCGTGTAAAATCTGATCGCTCAAAACTCTTCATGAGGTGGTTTGAGACTCATTCCAATCGAAACTGGATCAAACTTTTGAAGGCACATATGTGAATTTTACTGGTAAAATGGTAAAAAAGTAAATGTGTGAGAGCGTGCTGGTACTGTAACACACATCGCATTCGCCACAAATTTGGCCGTTGCAGATGAGTGGCTGACTCTCTCGTCATTAAGCAGACTCGCATTACTGCCACAAATGAAACTGAAAATTTGGCATCAGATCCTGAAGCTCAACGCGGTCATCTTCGTTAAAGGTAGTGAGACTAAATATTCCGATCAGTAAAAATTCATGACGTGACCAGGTGTAAACGGGCCCATTATTTTTCTGTGCTATTGAAATTGATGTAAAGAATTGTGAAATTTCATTTGTATTGGTATCAACGACAGTAATTTTGACAATTTTGATTGTCGAAACTTCAATTTGACATAAATCAAAGGTTAAAGTATTATAAATCAGTGACTTCCGTTTCTATGTGTTCTTATGCCTCTAAATAGTAGTTGTTAATATGAAGTGTACTAATTTTTCCGTCACGACTCCCCAGAACCGTAAGAATGACGAGGCATCTTATGAGAAGATGCTCAAATTAAGAAGGGACCTGAGTCGAGCCGTCACCATCTTGGAGATGATCAAGAAGCGAGAAAAGAGCAAACGAGAACTGCTTCACCTCACATTGGAGGTTGTGGAAAAGAGGTACATAGACAAACTCTCAGAGCTGCGAAAGTGTTATCAGTGATGTCGAGTGCATGTGTGTGTTATGATGAATGTACATGATTGAGCTTAACTTTTCTTTGCGTTTTAATATGCCTAACCTGCTTGACTCTAGAATTTTCTTAATTGCTTCTGTAATTGTGTGTGCATTCATGCATAATGAGAACGGGTCATGTATTTTTAATTGGCTTAGGCATCATTGCATACCCTAATTAAGGGGCTTGTTTTTAATGGCTAAATGAGCGATTATGCATCACCTTGCTTGTTCATAAAGGGCACATGATCAGGCTCCATTATTCATTTGTCATCTTTAATCACTGAGATATGTTGGGAAATTTGTAATGCATAGATGAATATCAGGGATGTCCCAAGATGATCTCAAGGATCGGTATCAAGGCAGATTAAGCTGCTTCTTTTTTATTAGCTTTTTTGAAGCTCCTTGCCACATCTCTGTATACATTGGATTGATTTATAACTTTAATGTACTTGAAGTGTGCTTCAAGCACGAAGTAAAATACAAGTATTGGATTGGGACTTGATATTGACAGATATCCAATGATCCAGATCGGGGGCACAAAAAAGCTTGATCGGGACATCCCTAGTAAATATACCTCTCAACATTAAAAAAAAGACACAGTTTAAAAACACCAGTTGCGAAAATTAGTTTTTTTCAAATGTCCACTCTTTCCCTTCAGGAACACCATGCCAGACTTTGGTTCAGAGGTGATGGCAGAAGCACTAGCTATGGTAAAACCTGTTTACAAGATTCCCATAATGCCCTTCTCCAGCAGCAGTCAGTACCGCCACCAGGACCACATGGACTTCAAAGACTACAAGACCAAGGTGGGTACATCATGTCTTCACACTGGGTCAAAACTGCATTGTTGAGAGAGAGAAAAAAACAGTCACATTTTATTATTATATTCAGACATGGTGTAAAATATCGATGAAACTAAATATTTATTCGTTATTAACATTTATTTATTATTGACATTATAAATGCATGTTTGTTCCCCTCCACAACAAATGCTTTAAATTTAACAGTATTCAAGCCTTTGGCTTGCTCAGTTGGGGATATTTAATTTAATTTTATCAATCAATAAATTCCACTAGAAACAAACCTTGTTGTATTATTTTATTTTAATTTAATACTGTGAAGCTGCTTTGATACAATCTGTATTGTGAAAAGCGCTATACAAATATACTTGATTTGATTTGATTTGATTTATTCAGAACAGGAATGAAAATGTCAAATTAATTTGCATTAATTTTAAACATTTATTATAAACGTAAAGCCTAAACTACTGAAACTACCAGCTTGTGGGAAATGCACTATACAGATAACCTTGGGTTCACCTGACTTGTATTCTGGAAATACATGTACTTACATGCGCCGTATCTCTCTTTCTTTCAGCCTGAAAAGACAGAGGTGGTCAGAACAAAGAGGAAGTACGAGAAGAAACCCAAAATCCTTCCTCTTTCCACCCCATTGCATTCTGGTCCCTCCCTGTTTAACCCCAAAGACCTCAACCAGTACGACTTCCCCAGCTCTGATGACGAGCCCTTTTCACAGGTACACACAGGGAATTTGCTTGACTAGATGTATCACAGTTTAAAGGTGAAGTTTTGAATTACTGTAATCAATGGCATCATTTGGGGGCAGAACTACAGTACTGTTCAAAAGTTTGGGTCTGTTTTTTTTTTTTTTTTTTTTTTTAATCTCTCAAGCTCATCAAGACTTAATTTATTTGATCAAAAATACAGTAAAACGGTAATAGTGTGAAATATTGCACTTTAAAATAACTTTTCTATTTTAATATATTTTCAAATGTAATTTTATTCCTGTGATGCAATGTGAATTTTCAGCATCATTACTCCAGTCTTCAGTGTCACATGATCCCTCAGAAATCGTTCTAATATGCTGATTTGAAACAGTTCTAATTATCAATGTTGAGAACTTTGCTTAATATTTTTGTGGAAAACATACCTTTTTTTTAGGATTCTTTGATGAATAGAAAGTTCAAAGGAACATGATTATTTTGAAATCAATCTTTTGTTACATTATAAATGTTTTTACTGTAAATATCTTGACCTTTGACCTTCTTGCTGAATAAAAGTATTCATTTCTTTAAAGAAAACCCTTAGCGACCCCAAACTTTTGAACGGTAAAGTACCCGTGCCACTGGTTGTCACTTTACATTTAAATTAATTGTGTTGGTTTGTAAACTTTGGACTTAATTTTTTATGCAATCGATGCATAAAAGACATCCTGTTCCTGTTGTGCAGATACATTCTGGGTCGTCAGAGGCCGAGGAAGAGAACGAGCCCGATGGAGTGTTTGCCTTCAGGCGGAAAGCAGGATGTGTGTATAACGCTGTAGGTGTCGAGCACTTGACCTCAAATCTCATACCTTGCACTTCCTCTGTTCCACACCTCTTTCCTCTCCACTATTGTTCTACACCTCAGTGTATCCTGATGTGCATTATAGCCAAGTAAACACTAAAGTTGCTAAGTTAACAAACAAGAATGCGATAATCCCTTCACATAGATGATCCCTTTAACAACATTGGTGGCTCCCTAGGCATTACTGACACAGGCTGTTTTTGCTGCTGTACCTTTAAGACTTCCGTTTGTAAATCATTTTTATGGTTGACGAGTAAGTTCACAATACTTTGACCAAGTCACAATCCTTTATTCCCTGTATTTTATAGGGATGCGCTGATCCGATAGTCAGTATCGGTATCGTCTCCGATACTGCCATTCTTTGCCGGATCGGGTATCGGTCAGACGAGGCCGATCCAAATCTGATATTGTGCGTATACTATTATGTCATTAAGCCCCACAAAAGGCACAAAAACATTATAGAGCACCATAAAGTTTTCATGCACTATATTATAAGTGTTCAGAAGCCATTCTATAGTATAATGTGAGGTAGAAATTAATATTTAAGTCGTTAAATTCAAGTTCATGTGAACTCTTCCCTCCGCTGTGGCTGTCAGTGATTCTCCATTCAGCATTCAAACAGCGCGTCGCGTTCGGTTACGACAGTCAACATGACGAAACTCTCTCCAAGATGATTCAATGTTACTATTATTATACTTGATCTGTAGATAAAGGTCTATTGTTTTGCATAAAATGACTGTATTGCTATACCTTAAATCATGTTACTTTCTACCGGGTGTCTTGTTAGATCACACGGGAGTAGAGCGCACTATAATTGTTCTTCACGCGCACAGTAACTGAAATTTAAAACTGTTAAAGAAAAGGCTGAATAAACTATTGCATAGATAGAGACTGTATAATACACTACGCATCAATATGTCTTTCCTTAGTGCTTTGAACTTTTCAATGCGGACTCGAAGCGTTGCGCGCTGTGACTCCATGTTGCTTCAAGCGCATCATTCTGCACACATGAGCGCTTTGTGCCGCTCTGTATTGGAGCCTTTCATATCATAATACTTTTGTGCAATGGAAGTTTATTAATAGCCTTTCTTGTTCTGTCCTATCTATCATATCTTGCTGCCACATTTTTTTTTAATCTTGTTTTTCATTCATGTATTTTACAACAATGCAAAGAGCAATGTGTAACGTTTGACCAGATTTAGTGCTACACTAATGGGTCTCATTCATGAAACATTCATAAATATACGAGTAAATATGTGAGTGATTTGCGTGTAAAAAGACATTCCCTAAAATTCTTCTCCTGTTTCACAAATACTTTCGTAAACGTCAGATGTGATAGTGAAATGTGTGTGTGTGTGTGTTAATGAATTCCAATCAGTTGTAAATGAGACGCGCGTGCACGTTCATTCTCAATTACCATAAATTCCGCCCATTAAAACCGACTGACAACTATATATGGGCATCATATTATGACACGAAACGAAGGATTTCAACATGTCTTCTCAAAAGCGAATGAAGAAGAGAAATTTCTCAGATGCAGAAATTGAAGTTTTATTATCAGAAGTTCATTCAAAACGCCACATTTTATTTTCAAGTGGCGTATCAGGTCCTAAAAAAAAGGATTTTTTAGGTAATAATGCTTTTACCTAAATGCTTTAGGTAAAAATGCTTGGTAGCATATTACAGATGCAGTTAATGGAGTTTCATCTGTTAATCGAACAGTCCCAGAAGTGAAAAGAAAATGGTTCAACATGAAGCTTGACTGCAACACTTGTGACTTGCGGACTTGTAAAAAAAAAAAAAAGAATAAACAGCTTGAATATAAAAATAAAATTAAAAAAAGACTTGCGGACTTGTGTCAGCAGGTGTAGATTTCTTTCGTACCAACTAACATTTGGAAAATACGAACATTTTAATGAATCCGAAAATTTACGCCAGAACCACTTTACACACGATTTACACAAACATTCGTTATGCTCGTGTTTCATGAATGAGACCCATTGTCTCTTATTTGTTCCCCACTAAATGTTTTTTTTTGTTGTTTTTTTTTACTAAATGTTCAGATTCTATTAAATTATTGTGCACTCGTGATTTTAGATTTCTAGAGTAAATTTTACTGCTGAGTTATCCACTAATCTAGTTTATAATAGCATTTTTGTCAAAGATTATATTCATGTATTTTTTTGGATTTGTTGTTTTTCTTTATAATGAAGTTGTCTGTGTTTAGTAGATTGTGTTTAACACACAAAATAGTGATTATCAGTTCAACACACAAGAGTTATAGAAATTCTACTTGATTTAAAAAATTAAAAAAAACTGCGCTGGTATTGGACCGGTTCTGAAAAAATGGTATCGCTGCATCCCTAGTATTTTATTTCCTTTACTGCTTCGTTTAACCCTTTTCCCTCTGTTTTGAAGGTCACGTTCATTCTCGTTTTGGTTTCTGTTGTTCTTGCAGGCCCGTTTGGATCAGAGCGGTGACTGGCCCTGGTCTGGGGAAACAGAGGGAGCGTCATGTGACCCGCGGTTCCGATACTCCCTCACCAGTCTCACCATTCCCCGCCGCTGTGTCGGGTTGGCACGGCGACGGCTGGGACGGGGCGGCAGGTGAGTCAAGTCCATATGTCTTTCGGTCTCATTCGGACGACTTGAATTGTATTTCGTGTTTTCTTAATCGGATTTAATCTGTTCCTCAGGTTTCTTCTGGATCGGGCCTATTCGGATTTGAACGGATTATTCCAAAGTCTGGACTCAGAGCCGGACTTCTCTTTACCTGCTTCTCCTCTCCATACAGAAACCACTTCCCAGACTGTTACCTCAACCAACACATCCTCTTTATCACAATCCTCACCCTCTTCCTCTCAGACTTCGTATTCAGACCTGAGGCAAATCCTCCGAAACATCAAATCGTGCCGCTGGAGGCACTTTAAACCACGGACACTAACCAGCCAATCAGGCGCAGGGGATGCACTGTCCCGGAAACCGTTCAGGGGTTTGGTCAGGGGCGGCGCAGGGCCGGGTGGCAGTACACTGGGCAGGACAGCGGGCATGGGACCACCTGCAGTCGGTGAGTGCACTCAAACTCAAACACTAGTGTGCATGCAAAGTGCTGGAACTGTTTGTTTGCTCATGTTTAATTCATCGTCGTCAATGAAAACTGGAAATAAACTCTGCATGATTGACGGTTATTATAATTGAGAAAGCTCAGTGTTTGCTGCAGCGATGCATGGGAATGTTATTTTGGGCCCTTCAGTGGCAGTGCCCTTTTCAGCAGGGATATGCAAAACTTATTTTTATAATGTGTGTATGCATGAATGTGTATATATGTATATATTATCTTGTGTGTACATTTTTGCTACAATAAATTGTTAGCTTTTATCATATATTGCATTAGCTCAAATTGGGCACCGGCAAACATTATCAGTGTTTTAGTAGTTTCCTCTAAATTTGACTAAAAAAGCAAACATTTATGAGCCTTTTACAGAACCAAATATTATATAAATAATTTTATTATTATTAAATGCAACTGGTCTATAAATGTCTGCCAACACTTGAGCAATGACAATTATTTTTTATTACAAAATATTTAAATGAGGACAAATCAGTTGACAGTTCGCTCTTCATTGTCAGAAGAAAACCAATAAACCAGAAGCAACTGTTCATCAGAAGCACAGCTGCATCTTTTCATAAAACCTCATTAAATGCGTCCAGCATTAAATGAAACTCTTTCAGATGATGGCGAGAGCACAGCGTTTGCATATGTAGTCTATTCTCCTGTTTCATATCTGTGTAATGCTCCAGTGATCAGCTCTGTTTTTTAATAATGACATGGTTGCAGCTCACTTGTTTTCCTCTATTTGTTGGAAAAAAAAAATTTGTATTAGTACCTAAACAAGGAAGAATATTCTTTTAAAACAGTCTTTTGCATTATTATGAGAATATATTGATTGGTCAAACTTTTGTTTCTAGTCTATTATAGTATTTGCATAATTCATCAGTTCACATTTATTCTAAACAAATGTTTTTCTTTGTATTATTTCATCAAAATATAATGACTTTCACCACCTCTTAGACAGCATTTCTGTGTATAAAACTATTTTACGAATAACATCATAACTCTAACTAACACAACACCTGTGTTGCAAATAACATTGTGTTTTTCATAATATTTCTAGTCTCTTTCATTCAACAAGAAATGCTGTGGAATTTCGGTTCTGTATGTCAGATGTCTAATATTTACGTGTGTGTGTGTGTTCCAGCGTTCACAGCTGAGCAATATCAGCAGCATCAAGAACAGCTGGCCCTTATGCAGAAACAGCAGCTGGAGCAGATACAACAACAGGCCAATGACACAGGCTCCAGTCAGGTGTGTAACGCAGAGACACAAGTGTCACTCACGTCTGAAAGTGTGATGCTTTATATAACAATCTGCCGGTGTGCCCTCAGTCTCTCGTGTCCAAGACGTTGGACTCAGTCAGCGCCCAGTTTGCCGCCTCTGCACTCATGACCTCTGACCAGCTTTTGACCCTAAAGGTTAAAGAGGACGGCATGGGAGGCGGAGTCAACGGTGTCGTCCAAGCTTCAGGTTTGTGTTTTGGACGAGCTTAAACTTTTTCATTTGCATTTACTCATCCTGAAATACATTATAAATTTACACATTTGTATAATTAATAATTTTCTCTTTGACAGGCGTTTACAAGGGGTTGAGCGTCTCCGCCACGTCCTCTGCTTCTGTCCTCACTAGCCAACCAACATCGACCGCTGCGCCGCCCACCTTCCTTTCCTCCACTAGCAACTCTAACACAAGCACCGCCCACACGGTCCATAACCCTATAGGCAACAACACAGCCAACTCCACCTCTCAGGTCCTGATCGGCAACAACCTACGTCTTAGCGTCACCGCGCCCTCTATCGCCAGTCTGAATGCCCGACACCTTCCCAGAAGTCTCAGCAACGTGCCACCCGCTGCCTTGAAGCTCGCCGCCGCCAGCAACTGTCAGCTCCCCAAAGTCAACACTGGGTAAAGAATTACATGCATTCAATTTCTTTTCTTTTTGCAGATATTTTTTTAATTTTAAAAAAATAATTTGCACACTATATTTAGCAAACACAATCCCAATGGAAGCTTGTTTCTGCCATGGAATAAAAAAAAATACAAAATATAAAAATATAAACTCTCAGTTCTAAGAAATAGTGCAATTGCGAGATATCAACTTGCAATTGAGGTATAAAGTCAAATTCTGAAAAAAAGTTCTGACATTCTCGCAATTGTAAGTTAATGACCTGCTATTCTGAGGAAAATTTTAAAAATTACTATATAAATATTTAATATAAAAAATATTAACTCACTATTGCGAGACACTATTTTTTTACTATATCAAATCCAGCATCTTTTCATTGTTTTATGTAATTTTGTTTGCTGATATTTATTTTTGCTATATTCAGCCAATTGTAACAATCCATCTGTTTATTTGTCTTTATAACAGTAACAATCCAGCATTTTTCTGCAAATATTTGTTTATTATTAATAATCCAGCATTTGTGTTTTGCCATTTTTGTCAATTTCACCAAACAGTGACAGTCCAGCATTTCTTTTTTCAATATAGCTTTTTGTATTGCAAATATTTGTTTTTATAACAGTAGCAACCCAGGTGCAGTCACACCTTGACTTAAAGCATGAAAATTTGCTTTGGACTTCACATCAAAATATGACGTCACTCTTTTGTCTTTAAATTTGAATAAACTATAAATAAAAAATGCATTCATAAATGGTAAACCTACTTGTCTGTCCACAATGAATGGGAGAAATTGCAATGCTCAATATGGCAGCCTTTTTGTTTTTTTCTTAACTCTTGAAAGTTGAACTAAAGAATCAGATATATAGTTAAATTTCCCTATTTTAGCAGATTTAATGGAGCTGTACTCCAGGGAAACTGCCAACATGGCTGCCGAGTGAACTCTCATCTGTGTCTCATCTCGAAGCCCTTGTCGGCCGCACACAGAGGCTGCCTCATTTCAGTAAAATAACCATTTCGTCCCAAAGTCATTAAGAAATTACAACAATGTTCTGTACACTTCACAAGGAATAACACTCAATTTTATAATGGTTATTTTTCTGAAACGAGACATCCTTGATGACGTCTGCGGCCGCAAAATGTGACCTCTGGAAAAAGAGACATTTGTTTAGATCCCTTATTGGTCACACAAATTTTTTTATTTAATTTTTTTAACATTTGAAAAGGTCATTGTTTTGCAAAATCTAAACTCTTCTTGCTTTTCTGCTTTCTCATATTTACATGGGCGCAAATGCGCGATGTTGGAAATGTCGCGTTAAGCAAGTACATTAGTCAGGTTTATTTGATCGCTTGCCAGGTTATTGATCCGTCTCCTGTTTGTTTACAGGGAGAATCACGAGCAGGAAAAGCAGTCCCTCAACAGTATAGCAGAGAACACAGTGGCCATGGAGGTGACGTAGTGACTGTTGCCTGGATGGCGTTCTTTTTTCTTTTCTTTTCTTTTCTTTTTTTTTTCTGCCCAGTCCAGTCTTCTGGTGCTGTGCACCAATTGGGTTTGGGGAAGCAAAAGGACAGCGGGTTTCCACAACAACTGTCTGAACGTGACACAATTTCGTCTCTTGTTTTTCTTTGTTTTCACCCCCTTTTTTAGTTTTGAACATATGCTGTTTCTGTTAAGAAAAGAGATGTGTAAATTAAGAATATGGCTAATATTCAATGTACAGAACTACATATTTGTAGAAGCCCACCACCACCACCACCCTTGTATATACGCTACTTGAATACAGAACTGTTGAGTTGTGATGTTTTGCACTTGGGGAATCAAAAAGAGAAAAAAGCGAATGAGGGGGAAGTGTGTGAGTGAACCGTGAGGTCAGGTAAAAGTGAGTGTGTGAATAATCGTGCATGGTGAGGAAACCTGCTGTTCTACCTATTTATTGTGCCGTGTTTACAATTATTTGTTCTTTATGTTCGTTATTTTCTTTAGTTTTTTCGTACACTGTGCCCCTCAGTTGTTTCCTGCGGTGTTGTGAGTGTTTAGGTAGCTGTCAATTCCCGAATTTCCCCGTTTTCACATTTCGACTGGTTCACACTGTGAATCGGATTGAACGTTAATGGTGTCATGCCATTTTTCCCCCCGTATCGTTTTTATTATTATTTTTTTATAATTTTCCCCTCTTCTTCTGCAAGGGATGGGACATGTGGGGGATTGACGCCCTTTAGGTTCAGGGTTTATTGGGAGGGCAATTCAAATTTTTGGGGGGTGGTTATAGAAATCTTCCATTTTTATCATCCCAAATAATAACAAAAAGACAAACAAGGGATGAAGTCTTCACTTTGGGAGCTTCCAAGGCTTCCGGGTCAACTAAGCACTATTGTTTCGAATTGTTTTTTTTAGTTGATTTATTGCTGCTTTTTGTATAAATTCAGTTCCTTTTTCATACGATGGAAACTGTTTGGTTTGTCCCCGTTTTTATTTCTTTGTACAACAGAGTTATTTTTGTATCTTGTTTTGCATTGTTTTGTTTTTTTTTGTCGTTTTCTTGTGGCGAAGCGTCTTTTGCGCTTCTTTAATGGAAGACTTCATTCTTTGTTGCTAAACGTCACGCGCAGCGGCCGATGAGCGTCCAGCGCGGCTGCATCCGAGTCATCATTCCGGTTTATGACGCAAGACCAAGAAGGAGCGAAAGAGGTGGATGCCAAACGAAACGTCATCTCCTTGGCCTTCTCTAAACGCATTAATCCTGCAGACTCTGGACTACTTCAAGGCCTGACAAAAACCACAAGTTAAAGGTTGTGCCTTCCTTTGGGAACGTCCTGCTCAGTCTCTTCCGTGAAGAGGATGCTCCGGGTCAAGGCCGCAGTGCCTGCGGTACACACTTGTCCGGAGCTCGGATCTCCGATGCCCAGTCCACTGGCTGAACTGAATCATCCTCCTCCAGGGGTTTCTAGTCTGATCTGGATGGAGGCAAAAAATGAGAAAATATGGAAAATATTAAAAAGAAAAAATATTATTGAATAAGTGAAAAAAAAAAGAAAAGATATGTGACAATTCAAACATGAATCAGACAATAAAGCCCAGGTTATATGTGAACTAACGAGTTGTCTTTTTATTGTGTGGATGGATGGATGGATGGACAATAGTGATTGATTCTCAATACTTTGTGTCATGACCTGGATGATCGACGACTGTGTTTATAAGTCTCATATTTGTCCTGAGGAGTCCTCCCACTGTTCTTCAGAAAAATCCTCCTCATTCTTTGGTTTTCCAGCATCTTCTGCATATTTGAACCCTTTTCAACAATGGAAGTCTTACAGATTTGGAATGACACGAGAGTGAGGAATTAATGACAATTTTAATTTTGGGGTGAACTATCCCCTTTAACATTTAACAGAATTATCCCCATTTTTATTAATTTAACATTCTAATTTAAACACTTGCAGCATTACAAAAAAATGTTGCCAATTGATGAAGATATCAGGGGGAAAAAGTTTGTTGCACAGCATGCCACCATAAAGAGTGCAATCTGTAAAGTTCGGACCGGAAAAGACCAGATCCCAGTGCATGAGGAGGAGTGTACGTGGCAAATGGCATGGCACATCAACTTGAATGCAATTACACGTTTAGTTTCCCTTTGCTTCTGACCATCTTTCATGGCAGTTAAAGTCAACACAAAGATGTACATTTTCTTCGGTAATGCATGTTACTGGTTCCAGTTTCTGGTCCTATTTGTCTTATTTTTTTATTATTATTCCTTATGAATAAAACGCAGTCCCATTCTACATTTTCTCGTTGAACATCATGTGAAATGCACCATAAAATGGGTTATGAACTGAATTGATTATTCTACAGGCCTTGGGGCAAGAGAAGAGAAATGGAGGACGGTCTTCTTTTAAATGAGTCTTGAATCTTGATTGAATGTCCAAAATGTGGAGTCATCGCATGAAAGCAGTAGGAGATTGATTTTCATCTTGTGAAGAAAATATAATATTGCACACATTGCAATCTATCAGTTTCTGAGACTATTTTCTGTTTTCTCATTAATCTGTTTTTGCATCCCTTGCACAAGCTTTTTTTTTTTTTTGCTCTTTTTTCTTCAGAGATCGAGCTGGCTGAATTTCAGTATGAATGCCAAATCACCTCTCTGTGTGCCAGGAAGCCAAATATTGTTTTTATCGACCACAGTTGAGAATACTAAACTCGCCCGTTACCATAGAAACATATTTAAAAATCAATTGAGTGTTTTAGGTTGAGTTTCTTTAATAATACTGTAGCTTTGATTTTTCATATGATAATGTGCATGGTTATTCTGTTTGGATGTCAGATGAAAGAGTGAGCGAGACGGAGGAATGTTGTTCTGGGTCCGGAAATGGTTCTGATATGGTCAATCATAGCATGGAAATATTCAGTCTGTGGTCTCAGAACAGCTCAGTAAGTGTGACTGCATCACGCTGTATATATTTTTGGTAATTCTATTAATTATTTTTTTTATTCAGTGAGATTTAAAGAGGAGAGGCCAATGAACATTTAAGCATAGATTTTATTTAAACATTAATAAAAATAATGCAATGAACATTTATATATTTTAATAAATTATATTTAATAAAATGTATAAGAGGAGAGGCCAATCAACATGTTTTAAATAAGCAATTATTTTATAAAACAAACTATTTTATTATAAAAATAATCAAAAGAACGCTCACCGCACTCTCCCAGCTAATTAGGTGCAGAGACCTATATGATTTAATCACAGCATTTTTTCTTTTATCAAATCAACTTAGATAATTTATGTGGTTCAGATAACATAATTTTTTGAGTTTCTGTTGATTAAACCAATCTTCTTCATTGTATCAACTCAATTTTTTAATTTCGATGAACTTAAAATTTTAAGGCAACCAGGTTACTTTCTTTTTTAAGTTAAACCAACAATAATTTTTTACGGTGCAGTACAAAAATGCAAAAAAGGTCTGCACTCTAAAAGTATTTTATTGCAAACAGGAGATATAGATTACAAATGTTTTGGCCTATAAAAATAATAAAACAAAAGTATATTTTAATAGAATATAATATAGTATTTAATAAAATGTATAAGATGTGAGTTCAATGAACATGTTTAAAGTAATGAAAAATGTTTTTTATACATTTTTCATAAAATATATAAGAGGAGAGGCCAGTGAACATGTTTAAAATAAGCAAAGAAGATAAAAAAATATATTTTAGAATAAATTACGGGAAAAAAACAAAAACATTTTAGCTATATCTTTTAAAATACACAATATATTTAACAAATTATGAGGAGAGGCCAATGATCATAGATGCTAAATAAAGTAAGCAATTATTTATTAAAAAAATATTTTATAATAATAATGAAATACAAATTGATATTTTTATAATTTTAATAAAATATATAATGTAGTTTTTAATCAAATGTATAAGAGAGGCCAATGAGCATTCAAAATAAGCAATTATTTGAATAAAACAAAAAAAAATGATATTTTAAATAAAATATTTATTATTAATATAATTTTTTTATTTATTTATTACCATTTAACACCTTGTTAAATGTGTTTCTTTCTCACCATTGAAGTGTGTTTGCCTGCATTGAAGTGTCCACATACTTCCATTGAAGTGTGTTTGTCTCAAACAAATGTTTTTGAAATTGTTAAAATATATAATGCATCTACCCAGACGCTATAGGTTGTTCTTAATGGTTTCTAGGGGTTTGGTTACTTTCTGGTATAAATCTCTATGATATTTAGTGTCTAATAACTGGAGTTCCTCCTTCGATGCAAGTCTATAAAAGCCTTTTCTGCTTTTTTTATGGTTGAGCATAAAGTTAAGAGTCATTAAGTTTGGATTTCCCCAAAGAACCTTGTTTTTTCTTAGTGTGAATATGATCTGAAGAACATTTTTCCATTATAAAGAGCCTTTTGTCCAATGGAAAGGTTCTGGATGTTAAAGGTTCTTCATGAAACCATCGATGCCAATAAAGAATCCTTATTTTTAAGAGTGTAATGACATAGGCCTAGTAAATGAAGAGCTACTACAGAACGGTCGTTAGCAGCTCTCCAGCGAGAACTCGCACTTGGTTGAGATTATTTGAAGGTGAATGTTCGTGAAGGCTCAGGTGTCTTCTGGCACTTCATTCTGGAGAGCAGAGTAAGTGATGGAAATGCTTATTGACTGTTTGTGTGCGATGGACTCCGTCCAAGTCTCTCAACGCGCGCTTTGATCCGAGGAGGAAAACGTGATGAGCCAACAAGAGCCTCGGATCAAAGATGCAAAGTGGTGTGTGTGTGTGTTTGAAATCTTTTATGGTGGTTTCTTCAAAAAGATAAATAAATAAATAAAAGCAGCAGTTTTTTGCCTCTCTAAAATGAGACTCATCAAGGTCAGCAAGTCTATAGGCTACAATTTAATGGCATGTAATTTCGGGTTGTCAAATCTAACATCAAATCCTTTGGAAAGTTGATAATTGAGATCTGCACACTCATATGCATTCAAGGATAATGTTAATGCTTTTGCACCACTTGACACTGCAAGAAATCAAAGTTGAAAACCGAACCCTCGCTGCCTTATAAAACGCTCTGATTTGAATTGATTTACAGTTTACAGGTTGATAATAACATGCTGCTAAGCTAACAGCATGGTACTCTAATAAGCATACATTTGCATAAATCTGTTTTTAATTACACTGAGCAATTTTTATCTGTTCTTTGGAGTATTTAACAAAATGTTTATTCATAACCTTTTCACTGAGCTTGTCACAATGCGTTACGGGAAGGAAACACGCAAGGCATCGTAATTAAATGTTTAACTGTTCACTAGAGTGTGTGTCAGCCTTAAAATGCTCCCTATGTAGGCAGCTCACTAGGTGTATGGTGCATGTAAAAGCTTTCCTAAAATTAATTTGTGACAGTGGAGAATCCCGCTGTGTGTTTGTGATATTCTCACTTTTTGCCGAGTATTTTCAGCTGATTGAAGGGTGAGAAAAATGATTTGACCTTTCTGGCATTTCCCAGGAGAAAATGAGAGGCAGTGATTTCCCTTCACACAGAAGACTGCCGTTGCCATGGTTATACCACAGTACTGTTTGCATTAACATAATCACAATATTCTGTATATATGAACACCAACTTAATTGCATTAAGGTGCATGTAAACAGCCAATGCAAAACATCAAGGTTTGATTTGTTTGATTTTTCATCATTTTAAAATGCATCCAGACGTCCTTCATTAACGTCGGAGAGACTCCTAATAAAGCATGCAGGGCAGTACGTCTTCTCGTTTTATCTGAGTAGATGAGAAAGTTGTTTGATTTTTGTAGTGCCTTTGTCAATACCACGGCCAACAATGACTCATCACAACAACAAAGACCCTGTGAAGATCAGAGCAGAAAAAAAGATGAGACTCTGAAGCAAAACTCAATGCAAAATCAAAAAAAAAAAAAGAAATACTGTGAAATTCATTAATTGTTTTCAGGCTAAGGCACATAATCCAATTTGTCTGCTATCTTCAGATGGCATTGTGGTGTGGAATGATTGATTAGATGCTGGAGTATGAGCTATTCATCAATGCCTATTCAAAATGGCAGTTTGATTATTCGCTAATAGAGCCGTAGTGCTGCAGTCGGAACACATTACCTCTGAAGACGCCATGGCAACGGCTTCTTACAAGGTGATTGTTAGGCTTGCAGTCAGGTGACAGAAGGGGTGAAATGTGATTGGTTAAGACGACCTCCTGTCAATAAGTGACAAGTCTATTATGTGTCATTGTTCAATAAGGGAGCTTGTTTCAAAACGTTGAAAACATTACAAAAGCAGTAATCAATGGCTCATTACATGGATGGATGGATGGACAAAACAATAGAAAGATGGATGGATGGATGGATGGATGGATGGATGGATGGATGGATGACAAAACAATAGATGGATGGATGGATGGATGGATGGATGGATGGATGGATGGAATGAATGCTTGTTTCAAAACGTTAAAAATATTACAAAAACAGTAATCAATGGCTCGATGGATGGATGGATGGATAGATAGATAGATAGATAGATAGATAGATAGATAGATAGATAGATAGATAGATAGATAGACAGATAGATAGATTAAAAAAATGATCATGTTATATAGTGTTATTTTAGTATTATTTACAAACTATTAATATTTTGAATGTTTAATTTTTATATTTTCAATTTTCATCTTAATTTCAGTTTGATTTAGTCATTGCCATGTGATTTTGTCATTTTTTTTTTTATCTATTTAGGCCTTTTAGTTTGTTTTTATTTCAGGTTTAGTTTTAGTAGTAACTTAAACTTAGGCGCCAAGACACTAATATTTGTGTTTTAATTACAGCTTTATTTCAATTAACGACAATTTTATTAACAATAATAGCACATGGCCATCAAACTGCAAAATAACTTTTGACTCTAACTGGACACTTTATTTTTGACTTTATTATGAATGATACAGATTGTTCTCTTAGTACATTGTGAGAGCAAAACAAGTCTTAGCAGTGTGTGGTGAGAAACTCCAGAACAGTCTGGGAAAGAATTAGAAAATGTAATTTATTTATTTATTTTTGTCTGAGTGTCTGGGATGTTTGGCACAGGGTGTGTTTTGGCTGCCAGGGAGAGGATTTGTACGCACCTGTTCAAAGAGTGAAGAGGCAGAGAGACTGAAGGAAAGGACGGAGGAGAGGATAGATGGATCACTGAGAGGACTCACAACAGAGTCTCTGTGTCTGATGCACCTGCCTAACCCTCATCCGCCCGGAGAGAGAGAAAAAGAGGAGGGACGCAGACGGATTGGAGTAGATGTCCTCAACTCTCTGCTTTGGTTAAAAGTGGATGCACAAAAAACAAAGACTCTCTTTCACCACTGAGATTAAAGAGAGAAACTTGCTGCCATGATACAAGACTGTTGTGGGTGGTTGCCAGGGCGTTGCTATGCAGTTGCTAAGAAATATCTATCTATCCATCTATCTATCTATCTATCTATCTATCTATCTATCTATCTATCTATCTATGCACTCTCATTAGCATCTTCTCAACTCTCTCACATATAGCCAGGTTCATATTAAATGATATTTGCTGTCTGTCTCTTCATACTCACTTGTTTAAGATGCTGAGAGCAGGGAGTCTAAATCTTTCCAACTGAGCATGTCGGTCTGATCGATGCAGTGGTCGATGTTTAGTGTGCTACCGAAGAAGAGGCTTGAGGATAATGACGGTAATTGGCTGGTTTGATAGATCGTCAGATTCATTCTGCCTGTTTGCATAGAAAAGAAAGAGAATAAACCATGGACTGCATTTCATACACAATGAGCGATAAACTATTCCCAAAAATGTTGATGCCAAACATGTCACTAACATAATAAAAAATATATATATTTTAATAAAATGCAGAATTATGTAGCTATTCTGAAAAAATACCATAAAAACAAAAAATACTGGTGCATTTTATATGTAGATTGGCTTGGTCTTGTCTTTCCCCTTGAAGTGCATTAACGTTATATATGTTTTAAATCTCCAAGCAGGCAAAGGCTTTAACAATCCAACATTGGTCTACTTTACTACTTTTTCTTTTGTAGATAAAGTACGTTAAGCTGTTAATCTTCTTAAATTGCGTTCGAGTTGCAAACTTCTCATCAGATCAATAGTTCAATCCGGTGGGACGGATTGAGAGAGGGAATGTGAAGGAGCGAGAGTATGGATGCAGTATGGATGTGTAGAGCAGTACGGGTGGATGGTGGAATGGATTTATTTAGCATCTGTTTTTAGGGCTTTGTCACAAAGGCTTTGTTTTTTCACTCCCACACACACAAGACGCGCAAGAGAATTCAATTTGGTTGTGGCATCTCAGAGACAGCCGCATCTCAGCATCGAATTTAGACCCGGTGGGGAGTGTTATAGATTTCCATGTTATAGATGTCGCAGCCTAAACTTGGTCGCAAACTAAATAAACGCTCCAGACAAATTATTTGTTATTAAAATGTCTTCGTTCACAAACCACTTTTCATTTTAACAGAAAAGCAAGCATAGCCTACTGTATGCGTGATTTGGCATGGCAGCCAACACAAATAATAAATAATAATTGCCTTACCTAATTCTGCAAAATCATGCGTTTGGACCAGGCCAAGTTCCAGAACATAACACAGAGGTTGCTTCTGAAATTAGTGAGGGTATTTTTGTCTCATCCTTTGCTATATTATCACTGTCAATCATAATGGTTATCACTGTGTAATGTGAATGGGCCTATGTATTGAAGTGTGCACGTGGCCGCTTGTCAAGCATGGAAAATAAGAGTTTTAATCAAATTCTGAATATATTATATTAATTATTACATCGCCTAGATAGTGCATAAAGATCGCTCCCTTTATAATAAGGCGAAAAAGCTGTCGCTCATTCATCGCGGTCTCACAAAGTTCCGTTATATTAATCAGTGAAGCTAACAAAACATTATGAATCTCTTATTTATACATAATGTCTACACTTTATCGGAGAAGATTTGTGAGCGTACAGAACTCAGCACTGGACAAAAAGTGAGTGGATTCTCACTTAAACGCCTGTGGTTGGCCACTGCGTTCAAGAAATCAACAAGCATGTCTGTGATTGGCTACGTTGCTAACCGCTGAATGATAATAATTTGTCATTCTCCAGAGCGCAAACACAGATACGGTCTGGATCGTTTACCAACTGTTTTACGCTAATATTTTATTTTTACAAAGAAGACAAGTAAGCCGGACCTGACCTTGAGTTCTCTTTCGCCTCTTCTTGTGCTTGAACGCACACAGTTTTCTCAAAATGCCAGTCTTGACCAGTATTCTCCTAAACGCAGTCGGTTTTGTCTTAAGCAAACAAAACAGAAAGAAATCCGGTGTGCGTCATATACAGGTATTGGTTCCTTGCATTAGGTCTTAAAGTGACAGTAAAATGTTAATCAAACAACTAAAAAGACAGAGAAAATCACTCTCTGATCTTGACTGAAAAAATTCATTTATAGGGTGAAGACACTGGTGTCATTTTACATTTGATTCTATTCACTGAGAAGTGGATTGTTGCCATTGTTCATGGCAGAGCCAGCAGGCGGATGACAAACAAGGCTTCTGGGCTGCTCAAAACTGTTGTGAAAACACATTTCACAGAATTTACAAGTCCGCTTCCCCATGACTGCTTAATAGGTTCAGTCCGTTCTATTTCTTCAACATGGCTGTCATGGGAGCTGCTTTCTTCGCCCCTAGTTAGGATGAATAACGGTCCGCCCAAGAGCTCAAAAACATTCAGAGCATTTTTTGCATTTATACTGCAGGAAATGCATACTAGTACTAGTATGATTTTCTGAACACAACCAAATCTTGTGTTCTAGTATAAGCTTCATTACAGGTCCGTAAACACCGCAGTCAGATCAGATGAAAACTCCATCCATGAACTCAAACCCCTGTCATGCTATCCGTTTACTCCTCTAATCTCTGACCACATGAGGTGTATTTGCATTTGGATTATCAGCACCCTGTCTGTCGGTTATCAGATTGACATGTAGGATATCACACCATGTGGGAACTGGGGAGATCGCTGTGCTATAGTATGAGCAAAAGACTATATTTGACTGTAAAATCATGATTGGATACTCCTTAGAGTAAGTCATTTTTAAGAAGCTTTTGTCTAATTTCTTTATTTGATATCAAATCAGCAGTACTACTATAGCAACTGTCTTTTGGTGGAAGCTATATGATTACTATGATACATTACTATAAGGAATGTGCATGGAGAAAATGTCCGGGGCAAGGGTATAGCGCCCCCTGTAGTCAATAAAGGGCAGATGCCACTTACACTAAGAAAATATGCATTGTTGTGAAACAGTTTTTTTCATGACTTAATACACTTTAGATTTTCTGCTAAAATGCATTAGAGTGCATTTAATTATTTCATTTTTTACTTTGACAAAAACAATACAGCCCCTATCAAGTTTAGCTGAGTATTGTGTTCAGTCCTAAAGTAGATCTTTAGTGTTTACACTAATCCCACCCTGCCTTCTGTTTACTGATCCAAACCTGTCAAATGCTGTGCCATGCTTTTGCATTACAGAACACGTTCACACGCAATACTGTTTATTTTAGGAACACTGCACTGTAAAAAAAAAAAAAAAAAAAAAACTGAAAATGTACCGGTAATTTTCTGCTGGGACATTATCCAGTAATTTGACAGAAATTTCCAATAAACTTAAAACTTAGTGCAATGCGTAATTAAAAATACAGGTAAAACACCTGTAAGAAAAACCCATAGGGAAAATTCCTTCATATTTACAAATACATTGTGCCCTATTTTTACAGACTTTTTTTTTTTTTTTACAGTGTGCAAGTAAATTTTTGTTTCTCATAATTTTTAAAATCTCTTGGTGAAAATGTTTTTGCTTTTATATATATATATATATATATATATATATATATATATATATATATATATATATATATATATATATATATATATACTGTATATGCAGTAGTCAACATTTGAAGTGGATCAAAAAAGTTGATCAAAGTTGTCCTAAGACATTCATTCGAAATTCATGTATATCTTTGATGAAAGGTTTTGATCCAATTCAGATGTTGACTACTGTATATATATATATATATATATATATATATATATATATATATATATATATATATATATATATATATACACATTTTTTACTTTTTAAAATTTCTCACCATCCACATTTTTCAGTTACACATCACTTACATCCCCTTCAAGTGCAATATAACACTAACGCTGTGAAACCGAGTGCCATCCAAATGAATTATCACTTATCAAGTGTGCTCTGCTCTTGCCAGGACATCTTTAAATGTTATGTAAGCTGGCTTTGTAAGTTATTAAAGAATATTTGTTCACAGCACAGATGTTTCACCTGTGAGTGTGAAAAGACAGTGAAAAAGAGCAATTCTTTGAATTGTTCTTTGAATTTGAACTCAAGAATTGTGATGATGAGGAAATAAATAAAGCAGAAAGAGTGATAAAGAATGACAACATTAAATGCTGTACAGTTGCTCTTTCAGTCGATAAATGTTCTGCCATTTATGTTAACCAGCAGGACTTGTCTTGCTGGATATATTTCTGTGCTATACGCTTCGATCTGATGTCATCCCAGTCTGTTTCACAAGCTAGTCCATGTCCTGTTTAGAGTCTTAGGTTATATGAATAGCTCAAAAACATTGAACATATTAAAGGGTGGTATAATGCCCCTTTTTTACAATATGTAAAATAAGTCTCTGTTGTCCCCAGAGTGTGTATGTGAAGTTTTAGCTCAATTTTTTTTACAGCATGTTAAAATTGTTCCTTTTTGAGGTTCAGTAAAAACGCGTAGTTTCGTGTGTGTCCCTTTAAATGCAAATGAGCTGCTGCTCCCGGCACAGAGGGCGGAGTTTTTTAAGAGCTGTGTGTGTGTGTGTGCGTGCGTGCGTGTGTGTGTGTGTGTGTGTTAGCAGCTCCGATTACCTCATGCAGACAAGCACTAATATGTCAGAAACTGTTCTGCCTTTTATGTTTAAACTGGAGTCGGACAAAGTTGGAGACACTCAAGAAGAAGTGACAACATGTAGAATGCAACAGGAGTTTCTGAATGGATTCTTTTTAGATAAAAATAAAGAATTAATCAAATTAAATATTAAAATTAGCAAGCATTATGGGGCAGTGCATTAAATACTACCATCATATGCACATTTTTTATAGGCCTACTGTAGAGATAATCTAATATTATGAAAATTTTGGAGGGAATGTGTTTGTGTTATCATGCAAAAACGAAACAATTATATTTTCCTGAGGTAATAATAATAATTACTTATTTCTTCGGAGTGAAACATTTTATTTAGACATGTTCTGACTGTTCTGGCCATTCATGAATTAATATGATCAAATCTTTCACATAACTAATGATGCTATTGGTCCACTCATGGCTGAAACAACTGCTTCTATACTTCACAGAGAGATGAAATAACATCAACTCTACTAAGTTCCAAAGGGAGACTCTTTGATGTCCTAAAGCGCCTTTTAGTGGTTCAAAAGTGTATTGCAAGTTTATTTATCAAACAATTTTGATTAAGTCAATTTGGTCCTAGTTATATTGACCCATCCATGAGAATTAGATGGAAAACTGGTCCGTGGAAAATGTTAATCCATGCAAATGTCACATATCATTAATTGCCATTTCACACCCGGCGAAGGCCCTGAGCACGTCAACAAAAACACACCAAATATTTCCAAATGTATAATGTGTGAAGGAAGACGTGGTGCATTGCAGACATATTTTGTATTAGCTTTACATTCTGAGGAAGCCGGGCTAGTTTGGTCCGTCACAGCCTGCTGAGATCAAACAATTAACCTTCAGTATATTGAAAGCAACAGGAGAATGCTAACACAAAACCTTGCAAATGAAATAGCAGCAGTTGCTATAGTAACTTGTTCTGAAGTCGCAACTCCATAAAACATGTTTCAGTTGCCAAGGAGCATTCGTCATTTACTCAAAGTTTTCAGTGCACTGGACTTACTGTAAACGCTTTAAAAAAAGGTGGAATAAGAGTAGCTGGGAAGATGAAAAGTCTTTATTGTGTTTTCCTGAATGCATGGAATATGACTTGTTTTAATTTAGAAAGATCAGTGGCCTTTTTTTCTTCTAGTTCTTTCAGACGACTAAAAAGTCCTTTTTTTTTTTTTTACTATAGTATAACACTAAAAGAGCAACATATCCCCGAGATACAAACATTTACATACATATTAAAGGGATAGTTAAACCAAAAAATGAAAATTAGCCCATGCTTTACTCACCCTCAAGTCATCCTAGGTGTATATGACATTCTTCTTTCAGACGAATACAATTGGAGTTACAGTAGGCTACATAAAAAAAATGTCCTGGCTCTTCCAAGCTTTATAATGGCAGTGAATGGGTAGGCCTATATATTTTTTGAAGTCCATCAAAGCGCATCCATCCATGATGAAAGTGCTCCACACGGATCTGACGGGTTAATAAAGTCCTTCTGATGTGAAGCGATGCGTTCGTGTAAGAAAAATATCCATTTTTAAAACTTTATCGACTAAAATAACTATAGGCTACACTGTAAAAAAAATCCCGTAGTTTTTACGGAAAAAAACTGGCAGCTGGGGTTACCAGAACAATTCCGTAAAATATACAACAAAACAGTAATTGCTTTTACCGAATAACATGTACATTTTACAGTTTAAACCAGCATATAACACACTGGAGTTCTGTTATATTTACTGGTTTAAACTGTAAAATGTACGTGCTATTCTGAACAACATGTCAATTTTACAGTATAATCCAGTAAATATAACAGTAAATTTCAGTAATATGATATAAAGTTAATTTACCGTTCTATTGAAGTATTAATATCTGTTTTGTACACTGATAACCACCAATCACAGCAGTGATGAGAGTCACATGATCAATCAAAGCTCAACACAAGCAGTTCTTCCACAAGAAAGTTAATACTAATATATATAGAAGCTGCACAGTGTCATTCACACAAACATTAAACACCATCATGGTAACACATGAAATTTTAAAAATGCAATAAACATTAATTTAACAACATTAAATGTAACATAAACCCCTAATGTACATAACTGATTAGAAAAAACGAAGAAAACTATGAAGAAACAAACATAGTTATTTCAACAAAAATACATCAAATGTGAAGTGTCACAGGGAATTGTGGGAATGTCAATTTACGGTTTTTCACTGTAAATTATACAATGAGTTGTTTTTTCACTTTCAAAAACTGTAAATTTAACGGTATATTACAGTAAAATTACATTAAATGTACCGTTAGATCTATCACAGTTATTTACCGTATATAGTACGGAAACTTTCTGTTAACCAATTAACAGTTTTTCACTGTAGCATTTTTACAGTCTTTTACCGTTAAAATTACGATCATTTTTTACAGTGTATATCCGGACATTTTTCAGTATGACTCCGATTGTATTCGTCATATACACCTTAACGTTCGTTTTCAAAACTGTGCAACTCACCGAGTGGTTAGTGATGTTCGTCAAAAAGTCGAGACAGGACCCATCGTCAAAATTTCTGTGTCCACCACTCTAGTTCATCCAAAACAAACCAGAAAAGAGACTCAAAGTGCTAAATACCGGAATTATCCTTTAAGTTTGTTCCTCACATAATACAGTATATTCCTCAAATGAGTCACATGAACTAACTTACTTTTACTTTTAAGATACTTATTGTTATGGAGCTTATGGTGTGCGTTGTCAGGCACAGTTGTTCATAATGATTCTTTTTTTAAAAATCCTCCTTTTGAAGACAGTTTACAGGTTTGAAATGACGTGGTTGGGTAAATAATTTGGATGATTTATTCTTTTAAAATAGCGGAATTCAATGTCTTTCCTCAATTCTCCTAGATGCTTTGCTTGATATTTTTGGGATGCAACGTCAGTTCATGTGTCCATGTGTTCTGCATTTTAGTTTGTCTGGTGGGATGTACTTCCATGCCTGTTATAACAGCTGCCTGCACATATCGCTTTGTGCTGAACATAATCCTTAAATGACAACAATGAGTTCAATCCTGTCACGGTACCTTAACTCCTGTGGGATGTGGTGTAACTATGGTAACGGGATGTATTAGTCATCACAGAGTGAAGTATGTGACAGGTGTGGACACGAGAGAGATTGAGAGTTATATTTATAATCAATTTGACATGCATACACCATCACACCCAAAAATGTGTACGTCCTTCCTCTGCTCCAGTACGGCCTGTAAATCGCATGCTTACATAAGACATATCAAACACACCCTTTGTCTTGTGTCTAATGCCTGCTTAAACATGATACTGCAATTTGTTGCCATATGGTCCTGTGATGTGTCTAAAAAGTGCAATCTAAAATGTGTATAATTATATAAAAAAATATTTTCCTAATCATTTATAATGGGCATTGTTAAAGGCACAACGCACATCTCTTTCAGCCATCACAATATAGTTTAGTTTAGTTGTACTTTATTGTCCAGCTTTGGCTAAAAATTGGACTTTGCTATAAATACAATAATGACTATACACAACATCCACATCAACACAATCAAATACATTCACATTTCCTATATTACTCCATTACTATACCTCAGGATACCTATTGCATGGCACAAAGGTTTAAATATATTGCTTTATTTGCCTTTGATGTCCTATAACGATATGTTCAGAGTGTGCATTATGTCTCTACTTATAGCCAAAGCTTTATTCTCAACTGCTAGTTGATCTATTGAGTTTAGCTTGGACCCCATGCTTTTACCTGCCATCCTTATAATCCTATGGTTTTACTTTATTTGCAGATGTTATTCGTCCAAACCATGCTGTTATATAAAACACTAAAACACTTTCATTTAAACTGGCATAACTTTGCAAAACACATTGACTAGCAGATCATTTCATTAACAAGAACAATCCTTACCAGAGATATTCAATCAATTATAGTTCCCATAGGCTACTTAAAGATCTTCACAATTTTCACAGGTTGATCACAACACAACATCATTTCTGTTAAACATCTGTTAAAATGTTTAATCCAGTGAACTAATACTCTGTTTACTTCTAAAACCAAAAGCATTAGTAGATTTCTGGAAGTAAAAATCCTATTAGTTTTCATGGTGAAATAGTCGAGTCATTTTATGAAAAAAGGTTAAACAAATTGCAACAGAAGCAAACTCAACTGATTTTGTATCCTCAATATGTATCCTCAATATTGTATCCTCAATATGAGTAAGGAAAAAATAGCCCTGAAGAATCCCATTAGGCCAAAGTTTTGAAAAAGACCCAAATATAGCCTATTCATACGCCTATTCATTCTTTTTCTTACGTGAATAGGGTAAAAAATTTAACCTTTAGATATCACCATGAAAATTACTGAGTTGATTACTTACATCAAGACAAACAAAAAATGTGTTACAAGTTTTTTTTAATTGTTTGTTAACATGGACAAACGGTGCATATTCTAATGACGTATGTGCTAATTTGCATAAATACCACAACAGATCTAAACATTGGGTATAGCCAGGTGAAAATGTATTGTTGAATCTTGTTGACATATAACAGTAAAATACTTAATGTTAAGGTCTGAATAGAACCCATTTAGGCTACCCATGAACATTAATACATAGAGGCAGGAAGAAGTACTTTAGAAACCAGCCTTTATTAATTATTATTGCAGAGATGGGGTTTGGGGCTGGGTCCGTGGGACTGTTTCTGGGGATTCACTTTTTATTTTGCCTACCTTTTGTCTTCTGCATTCTCCTTACCATTGTCTCCTGTTCTTCCCTCAGACTCGTCCGTCGTCCCCCAGAAACAGTCCCACGGACCCAGCCCCAAACCCAATCTCTTAAAAATGAATAAAGGCTGGTTTCTAAAGTACTTCTTCCTGCCTCTATGTATTAATGCTCATGGGTAGCCTAAATGGGTTCTATTCAGACCTTAACATTAAGTATTTTACTGTTATATGTCAACAAGATTCAACAATACATTTTCACCTGGCTATACCCAATGTTTAGACCTGTTGTGGTATTTATGCAAATTAGCACATACGATTATGCACCGTTTGTCCATGTTAACAAACGATTAAAAAAAAAAACTTGTAATACATTTTTTGTTTGTCTTGATGTAAGTAATCAACTCAGTAATTTTCATGGTGATATCTAAAGGTTAAAATTTTTTACCCTATTCACGTGGGAAAAAGAATGAATAGGCGTATGAATAGGCTATATTTGGGTCTTTTTCGAAACTTTGCCCTAATGGGATTCTTCAGGGCTATTTTTTCCTTACTCAGGACATATTGAGGATACAAAATCAGTTGAGTTTGCTTCTGTTGCAATTTGTTCAAGGTTGACCCCCATTTTGGCTTAAAATGACTGGACTAAAAAGTGGTTCATGAATTTGAACTTTTTAATGATTTTTTTTTTTTTTTTTTTTTTAAATCACTGTTGAGAAAGTAAACAGAATGTCCTAAATGTCCCCACAAGGATAGTAAAACCTGAGATCACCTATATTGTGGGGACCAGTCAGCGGTCCCCACGTGGGAAACATACTAAATTATATTTTTTTGAAAATGTAAAAATGCAGAAGGTTTTGTTTGATGGGTAGGGTTAGTGTAAGGAGACAGAATATACAGTTTGTACAGTATAAAAACCATTACGTCTATGGAGAGTCCCCACAAAGAACGCGAACCGGACTCTGTGTGTGTGTGTGTGTGTGTGTGTGTGTGTGCGTGTGTGTGTGTGTGTGTGTGTGTGTGTGTGTGTGTGTGTGTGTGTGTGTGTGTGTGTGTGTGTGTGTGCGTGTGTGTGTGTGTGAGTGAGAGAGGGCAGGTTATTATCTGTGCTGAGCGTGTATAATTCAGACATATGGGACGCAGCTTTAATTGCGCCCTGCAGCCGACAATTATAATTGCGTCGCATGTTATGACAGTCAAACTGACAAGCCCAAATGAACTGAGAGACAAAATAATGAGTATTGTGTCTTTCTGCCTAGCTCTTTCTTTTCTTCCATTATCTTTCAGAATATTCTCTCCCTATATATTCTTTCTTTTCCTTGAATTCCCTACTGCACTAGTAGCTTTCTCATTTAGCCTATTCTTCTCATAATTATTCTGTTTTCTGAACCTGTATCTTTCTATTTCCTGGACATATATTGGACTCCGAAAGGCATAGGCCCACTACCATTACTTTCTGTATCACAAAATTGCATCAATTCAAACATTTCAACTTCCATTTTTTAGCATTTTCAATATTTCCATTTTTAACCACAATTTACAATATCTTCTTGACTTAGGCTATTATTTGAATGGAAAGTAAAAGCATTTTTAAACAAAATAATGTTTTAATTGTCAAAATGGTAACTTAATGCCATTTACTGAATTAAATGCAAGCATGTCATGCTCTCATGTTTGCATAATGGCTGTTTTCATAATGGAATATAGCTTTCTAATGTTGTACAGAATACCTATTACCTGCTGTTTTTATATATATATATATATATATATATATATATATATATATATATATATATATATATATATATATATATATAATGTTAAAAAGTAGGCCATATTTAGATGATTACAATATACAGTATACAAAATAGTATTCAGTTGTAGTAATAGTATTCTGTCCAGTCATGAACCTGATGGACAATCTCAAGGCTATGAGCTGCTATTCCCTCTTATCAACACAGGTTGGCGTTATTCTACTCTGTAATACATTATGAAGTCACAGGCTTTGCAAAATATTCAGACTATTTTGTGCTCATTTAATATGACAATACCGTGATGAATCGCAACATCTGCGCTAAGCTCCTCTCTAGCAGAGGACACACATAACAGGCCTGCACTGACTAACCCCAAACACACACACTGAGGGGTATTTAGGCCATGTCCAACCAGAACAGGTGTTTTCCCACACACACACATGCACATACATCATTGTATTTTTTGTATATTCTCCTAATGATATGTAATAACAAGCAAAACAGCTGACGAATGCCTGGGTCATTCACATATTTAATAAGTTATTAGATGTGAGCTCCTCATGATTTTATTAGATAATGGCACCTCATGTACAAAGACAACTGGAGAATTGTCTGTAATGAAACTAATGAGATGGAAACCACTGTTAAATATTAAAGGCATTTAATGGCAAAGCTTTGCCCTCTTGTTTACCTGAATGAATTTGTCAAATTAAAGGCAAAACCCATGATCACGTTCCCAAAATGTTTTATAAAAAATAAAATAAAAAAAAAGAACATATACAGTACTGTGCAAAAGTCTTAGGCATGTTAATACCCCCCCAGTTTTTTCTGTTTCTTCGTGTATCCACAGACGGACTCGATGATGGTGAGATCAGATCATCCTGGCTGTTGTCAGACTCCTTGTGCATACACAAATCTCACTGGATTATTACAATTAATGGCAAAAAGAATGTTTGGAAATGTAAACTGATATTTCCTACTGACACACTACAGCAAAAGATATAAATAACTGACTTAAAACCATTTGTTTTTGGGGGTGAGGGGGGGCGTCGATATTAACATGCCTAAGACTTTTGCACAGTACTGTATATATATATATATATATATATATATATATATATAGATATAGATATATATATAGATATATAGATATATATATAGATATATATAGATATATATATAGAGATATATATAGATATATATATATATATATATATAGAGAGAGAGAGAGAGAGAGAGAGAGAGAGAGAGAGAGAAAATGAGCAACTAAAAAAGGCACAGGTGAAGAACATAATCAGTAACCATAGAAACAGTCTGTTGGTGCTTCTCAATACTCAATCTGATGCTTTCTTGTTTCCGCCGTCTTCCAGCCTGTGACCCGGAAACTGATCAAATAAAGGCATTTTGAAGGACATCTCAATTCTCTAACTGTACCGCGAGGAGGCGAGGAACGAGGAGTGAGGAGTGAGGAGGCTTCCAGAGGAGCGATGAGCGAGGATGCACAGGTGTATCATATGTGGAAGTCTTTTATGCTTTACCTTTGCAGTTTAAATAAACCATCTATATCACATATTTCAACAGGGCATATTGCTTTATTATCATTGTTTATCAATTGCTTAAATAAACAGATTATGCTTTGAAGTGACCCTAGAGTGATCAAGAATATTCAAATAAGCTTTCCTTTGATTCCTCCGTCCTCAGTTTCTTTCCTTGCAGCCTCCCCTCGCATCCTACAGAGGGTGGAGCTGTGACGCAAGGAAAAGCAGGGAGGAACGGCACAAATTTAGAAATGAGAAGCACCCCTTAAAGGTATTGTAGGTAGGATTTTTATAAAAAACTTATTTTCCAAATTTGTTTAAACTTTATTTATATATCAAAACATAATTAAAATGTAAGTACTCTGAAAAAGAAAGTATAAAAATCGAGTGTCTGTAGACCTCTCACGACTGTTTTAAAGACAGCTAATTATTTCCATTCACTCCACCCCCTCCCTTCTGGGCTCCTTCCAAAGCCACGCCCCCAAAACACATGAACGCGCGACGCCGACCGCTGAGCTGAAGACGCATTATTTACCTGAGACGAGCGGAGAGGAAGGAGCGCAGTGCATGTAGTGACATCATGTCAGAATCACATGTAATAAAAAAAATCTAACTTTATCATTATGAAGATAAACAAATAAGATGTATTTTAGTACTCACTATCAAGCTAGCATATTGATATTGGTAAAGTTTAAAATATATATTTTTTGATTCGCTAACGAGCTAGTTATCTATAAGGCAAAGCTAAAAACAGGTTGCATGATACACGTTTTTCCATTACCATCATTTACACTGTGATGAAGATGAATTTCGTGTAAGATTCATAACATATGGTGTTCTGCATGTAAGAGTTTCCATGATGAAAGCATTGTTGATTCTGATGAGGACTACACTCCAGAGACAAGTAACGCATCGTCAGCTCGAGGACAGGTCCGGGGTCGAGGGCGAAGCAGAGGAGGTCGTGCAAGAGGCCGTGCAACTAGGGTCCGAGGATATTGACACGCGTTTTATTCAAAGACTTTTTGTTCATTACCTTTTCTAGTACTGTCTTCCTTTTTTGCCTTGTTTGCCTTCGCTAACTGCATATGCCGGTAATGTGAATTTTTGATTGCTCTTTCTCTGCCATTGTTTTGCTATTCCTAGGTTCCGTGCCTCTTGAATTCCTCAAATCAAACGGGTGCGCGCGCAGAGTGACTGTCGCCTAAGCCAATCCTTTGTTTCGTCCCGAATGGAAATAATGAGCTGTGTTTAATACAGATTAAACGGTCTAGAGTCACTCGATTTTTATACTCTTTTTATCAGAGTACTTACATTTTAATTATGCATTGATATATATAAAAAGTTTAAACAAATTTGGAAAAAAGTTTTTTATAACAATCCTACCTACACTACCTTTAAGAAAGAAACTCAAAGAAACAGGAATTGAACAGATGCTAAACAAAGAAATACAAACTAAAAGTCCATGAAAACAGAAACTAAACCAAAAAAATTTTTTCAGTGGATCACAATAGGTTAAAGCAGTGGTTCTCAACCTCTTCTGCAGGGACCCCCTGACAGGCCATGTTTCTGTTTTAACCCTGAAATGGCACACCTGATTCAATTAATTAAAGGCTTAATGAGTAGTTGACTAATTGATTAATTGACTAACTCCTACTCTTCCTACTCTAATAACTACTCATTAATTGAATCAGGTGTGCCATTTCAGGGTTAAAACAGAAACATGGCCTGTCAGGGGGTCCCTGCAGGAGAGGTTGAGAACCACTGGGTTAAAGCTCTTTTCAATATGGAGGAACAAAGTACTCTACCATATGTTTATACAATTGCTTCAAAATGCTACTAAAAGGGAAGTATACAATAAAAGCACCATAATTGTGGCCCAAATGATTCAAGCACATGAAGCACATCTGTGTGATGAAAAGTCTGAAATTTAATTAAGTCATAGTTTAATGAAAAGAAAAATGACTTGGAACAACATGAGGGTGAGTAAATAATGACAATAATAGTGAAACTATCCCTTAAATTGTTACTTATATAAAGCAAAGTTTTTCACTAATTGATTTGGTTAGTATTGCACAGCTCTAAATTGGTCAAATTAACTAGAATGTCCCTTAGATTGGCAACACCCAGAAAAGCCTGGGTTTTTTTTCTGAATCCCAGCTGAGCTCTCTTTTCTGTCGATGTGTCTCTCCCTCTATCTCTCATCCATCTAGCCATTTAAACAGGGCTGTTGAGACCTGTCCTGCCAGCTTCGTGTCGCCTGCGATGATGTCCGTATGCTGGCCTAGAGCGACAACAGGCTTGATTGGGTCATGCAGTGTGACGACCAGAGATAACACAAACACACACACACACACACACACACACATACACATACACATACACACACACACACACACACACACACACACACACACACACACACACACACACTCCTGCACAGTCTATTGAGCAGACGTGTCCGAGGGTTTAGTGAAAGGACATAGAGATTGATGCATTTTATTGATCCCCTAATAGAAATTCAGGTGTAAGGAAATTAGAATGATACTAGAAAATGCTCTATTGCCATTTCCACTGCATATGTATACTTATACTGAAGTGAAGTATAGGCATATACTTCAGTGTCACATGATCCTTCAGAAATATGCTGATTTGGTGCTCAAACATTTCTTATTATTATCAGTGTTGAAACAATTGTGCTGCATAATATTTTTGGGAAATACATGATTGTTTTTTTCTGTTTTTTATTTTATTTTTTTTAAGTTCAGCATTTATTTGAAATAAAAATCTTTAATAACATTATAAATGTCTTTACTGGCACTTTTTATTAATTTAATGCATCCTTGATAAATAAAAGTATCTTAATTTAATTTCACAAAAGCATTATTTTCTTGTTGAACATTCAATTTTACTTAAATATGCATCACATTACAGAAGTAAAATAGGTTGCATGTCATTTCATGTTGACTTTAAATGGCACAGAGATTCATTGATGTACCTCTGCTTTTTGTAACCTAATAACTCCCAATTCTGCAGCACTTATGGAATGTGTCAGCAGCTGGTTGGGACATCTGTGACAATACAGCAGTGCAACTGAGAAACATATTTTTAACCACAAAATAATGTGTAATGTATCTCAGAATTAATTCTGTACAAGCAGTGACCACACTTAAAATTCTGTATCTGTAATTAGCAGCAGTATTACTAATACAATAATCACTATTACTCATAGGGTTAGGGATTTGAATACTTTTGCAACATGTGTCATCCTGCCACACCCGAATAGCCTATGTGTGCATGCAACACTTGTGATGAGTAATTTGCCATATGTGCATGACGTTATGGTTGTGATGCCAGGAAGTTGGCAGATACTCCCTTCTACTTTGGCTATCATAATACAAGCCTACATGGATGAATATGCATCGCTTGATCAAAGTTCCTGCGAGTGAATACGAGCTGATGCAAGACATTTAAATTGAACCATCCAACATCTGCCAGATTTTGGCCTCGAGCTCTGCAAAAGCCTCCCTGACATCCCCTGGCATCACACATCCATCAGGATCCAACGGATCCCTGAATCATCCAGAATCAATGCTGTGTCTGCAAAGAATATAGCGAGCAGTGTGTGTGTGTGTGTCTGCATTTTGAGGGTTACTGGAAAAGTATACACATACAGCAGGCCTAGCCTACCTATAAAACACTTTACAGTGTCAAAAAAAGAAAAGAAAGAAGAGCTGAAACAAGTTGCTCTGTTGTAGAATTTGGGATCTTGATAAGTGTGCATTTGTTTCGTAATGGGGCACGTTGTCACGAAGTCTAAACAGTAGCGGTTTATGTTGATACTTGACACATCAAATTAGAATATTTTTGTGAATTTTATCCTGAAAATTGAAAGTATATATATAAAAATTATCGTGTAAATGTAGTAGGTTGTTGAGATATGTTAGCCCTTGTGACAACTTCCTAATGAGACAACTTGCCCCGGTTTCCTCCTCTTGTTTGTTTTAGTATCTGTTGTTAGGGGGTGTGACAGCCACCTCACTCCTTCCATCCAAAACCCACTTCCACTTAAACGGATCAAACACAAAGAAGTGAGGACGTTCGGGAGGAGCGCTCATCATCATCCTCCTCATCCTCCTCCTCCCCACAGCTGAAGATGGCGGACCCGGCCGAGTGCACCATCAAAGTCATGTGCCGTTTTCGGCCTTTAAACAGTTCGGAGGTGATGAGGGGAGACAAATATATCCCCAAATTTCAAGGAGAGGACAGTGTGGTCATCGGGGTGAGTTTGTAATATAATATCATGATGAATTGCCGCATTTGCTCCGTTGTGACACCCGCCGTCCATTTCTATTAGCATCCGCTAACCACCTGCAGACGTATCCTGACAGAAAATATCTTTTTTCATCCCTATGTATTTGGAAATGTGATCATAATTCGTGTTCTAGTATTATTCTAAGTAGGACATGGTGCGTGTGAGGCTATAAATCAGTAACATAATCGCAAGTTGAATAGTTTTTACGTTTGTCATCGCTAGCCCGGTGGCTAACAGTCCTCAGATGTAATGCAGCACAATGTCAAAATGTTTCATTTTCAACTTATAAATAGGAAAACCTACGGGTTTTTTTGTCAATTTAATAATTTTGGATTTTAGTGCACTTCTAAATGGGTTTTGATAAGTGATATGTAACCGCTAGCCTTTGGGCTAATGTTAATCGGTTTGTTTTCATTGGTAGAAAATCAACAAAAGCTTGCTAAATATAGGGCCTATACATATTTCGCACATCATACGGAAATTTTAAGTTAATATGAGTTTAATAAATGAAAAAATGAAGTGAATGTGATCATAACACTCACTGATGTCAGTCTGTTATGGTGTGGCCTACTTTAAAAACGTCAAATGTACAAAGACAAGTCATTTATTTTGGCTATATTTGTGCTTTATTAGGAACAGACAAATACATGCGTATATTATTGATATTAACAGCATGCAATGCAACTCATTCATTCATACCTTTCAATCATATCTTTGTGGGCCTGTATATAGACACTATTTAGGCTATATATAATCCATTTTTTGATTTTTTTTATTGAGATTAGTCTTTAAAGCATTTGCCATTTTTGGACAGTTGTAAATGTGAGGGTGACGTTGGCCAGATTTATAAAGTTATTTAAAAAAACGTTATTATCAATTATTAATAATGCACTTCAGTTAAAGCATGACTTGAATGTACCTTTTCTCTGATGGTAATGTTTTCCATTTCTGAAGTTAAAGTTTTCACATGTTTTGTAACTAAAAAAATAAATAAGTTGCATTAAAATGCTGACATCATTGCTTTGGCATAATAGTCTTCTCCTATTAAAATGTTCCTGGATAGATGTCTTGTCTATTTTCCTATTTTTAACCATACAGCTTTACTTATTTATTTGCATTATTAAAAAGGCTTAACATGCTTGCTAGGAATTGTGTAGTTATTCTGTAATTTAGTGGCAGTATCTGATGTTTGATGCTTATTCTGCCTTATGTGCCTTTTTACATTTAGTTAAACTAATTATACTTGTTTAAACTCATAATGCAGTATAGATGTCTATTAGAAGTGACAGTGTCCTAAATTTCCCTCATGCAGTCTGTGCAATGTACAGCTGGGTATTAGGTGGGGCAGTTTTGTGGTTTTGCTGTGGTCAATTCGCCCTGGTAGTTTTTTTTTGTGTGTCTATATCTGGTCCAGAATTTCGATGGATTAAGCTTATTTTAATTTTGGCCTCCATTTCTGCAGTGACACCGTACTGTCTGACCAACACTCACCCTTTTGTTTTCCAGTGCATTGATTTTTTTTTTTTGTGTGTGCGTGTGCTGCCAAATGAGTTTTGTCTTCCAGCTGTTTTGAGCAAGTCAGCATCAAGCAACAGAGCGACTATCCAGCTCTGGTGAAATGGACCGTGCTTGTGTTGGTATAATGGCTTTTAGCAGGTGGAAAGATCATAGATTGGGCTATAAATCTTACTGTAACAAAGGAAACCAAACCTGTCTGTCCAGCTGCACATACTGGGATCAGTATTGGGATTATGCATGTTTTATTGTGTTGATTTCTGTCTCAGTTCAGTATTAGTTCATTAGGGAGTATGCTGTAATTAGCTTTTTCTTTGCTTGTTTCTTCCTTTTCTCTCCTTGTCTCTATGCAAACACAGCACATCTAACATGTGATGAACCTTCCCATCTCTGTGACCGTCGGGAGCACAATTATAATCCCTCATTGGGAATACTGAGCTTTGTAAACAGCGCTGTTCCATTTCTGGCAGTGGAGGAGGCCTCAGGACATGCAGATACACAAAAACACTCTTCACGCAGTCTTGTGATTGTCTGAAGATTTTATAAGAAGTCACTGGTTTGAAATTCCAAAGCTGTGATATCGTGCATTATTAATATTTCAAACTTCGAATATTGAATGTTCAAGTTATGTTGTTTGACAATAACTGTGAAAATGTAAAATATTAGCATTGTTGCCGATGGTTATGCTACTTTATATTTGCTTTATAAAACGTGGCAAGAAAGCCTCATCTGTATGTCGCTGTGTCATGTAAATGTGCTTGAGGTGTTATTGATCCATCAGGTACAGTGTTATTGTTAACTAAAACTATTAAAAATCATGTTTTAAAGTTGAAATAAAATTATTAATGAAAATAACTTGAGTTAATGAAAATTACTAAAACTTAGATAAAAATAAAGCTAAATGGAAATATAAAAAATGACAAAAGCACATAAAATTATTACAACTTAAAATGAGTACTGAAAATATTAAATAAAAGCTAATTCAAAATACTAAATACTCTAATAGTATACAATGCTATACTAACACTAATTAATAGTTTGATATTTGGCCATGTTATAGAAATGTTATGGCCATGTTAATTGGAAGATTGCCTTCCAATTAACAAAAGTGTCATCTCTAAATAAACTGACGTAAATAATATTAAATGAATGAATAAATAAATAATAATAAAGCATTCTGTTTTCATTTGCTGTGATTAGGGATGTATAGAGATCTACATCTATAAGATATCTTAATATGACCACCGAAGGCTAATATTGGTCAACCTCTTGTTAAAATAAATGTTCTATGTAGGCTTGTGTTGTAGGTGTGAGTGTATTGTTGTGTTAGTGAGCGTTTGCTCAGGTTGGCTGGACTAATCTACTTAGCTGTGTTACATTCACAGCCGTTTCCTCACCTGGTTAATCTACTCCTGTGTTTGAGTGGCATGGTGAGGAAATGTGGACGTGTAATAAGAACTCAGTCTGGTGTGGATGGGTCACGTCGACCCGATTCAACCAATCAGCGTGTCTGCTAATGAGCAGATGCGTTTGCAGAACCTGCTTCTGTAACCTTCAAAGTTCATTCGCTGAAGAACTTGTCAGACTGATTTAAACCCATAAGTGTTGAATGATTCTTTAAAAGAATCAGTTCATAAGAGTCATTTGCATGTGACTCGGACTACAGCTTGTTCGCTTCTTTGTTTGTTTTTGCTGTCTTTTTTATCTAAGACACTAGCTTTATTTGCGGGCACTTTGCAAAAATGATACGTGACATCGTTGATTATTTCTTAATGCCTCTTTGAACTCTTTTCCGTATGTTGTGCAGTTCACAAATGCCTGTATTAATGATTTTTGTTCGCTCAAACATTTTGCTGCGCTCACTCTTTCTCTCGTCACATACAATTCACAAGCTCACAGTTTCAAATATTGTATATAAAACTTCAGTAGTATTGTGTTTATATTTAAAATATTATTTTTGGTATTTAGAAAAGACATTGTTGCATCAGTTGCAGTGCTTTATTGGATAAGCATACAGTCACGTATCTTTGTCTTGTCCATTTTTGTAATGTTATGATTCATCTTCTTGTAGATTGCTTAGTTCAAGGCTTTAACCCATTTTTGAATGCATTTAGAGAAAAAAAAAAAATAGGAAACAAACTTCTGAAAGCAGGGCTGCTAATAAACGGGGTTGTCAGGATGTTAAATCTGTTGTTTTAGCCGTACAGAGCGAGGACGCCTGGATGAAGATCTCTAATAAAATGCTCTTATTGTGTCTTAACTGCTGAATTTCACACCTGGTTTACTGTCACTGCTGTTTGTGTTAAAGGTTAGAGCCATTCGTAACAGGAGGGAAGGATGTCTTGTTCTTTGGCCTGTAGTAATGAGGTTCTTGTTTAGTCTGTGCTTATTCTCTTAGGTGTAAAACGTTTCTCTGAAGGATCATCTTTGAGTCTTATGACTAGTCTGCCGGTTCAGAGTTATATTTAAAGAGAAACGCATATATGCATACCGACCCATCATTCATTCTCTGTCTTTCTTTCTCTCCAGGGAAAGCCGTATATGTTTGATCGTGTGTTTCAGTCTAACACTTCTCAGGAGCAGGTTTACAACGCTTGTGCTCAGAAGATTGTTAAAGGTGAGGAACGAGTCCTCCGGGAGTCATTCAACCAGATCACAACTTTAAAATGAAAATTCTGTCACCTTCATGTTGCCATTAATATTATTTAGTATAGTAATTTGTTGATATTAATTATGCATCCCTAAATATTGTATTCGAGACCATAAGATCATGTTCAGATGGTATATTTTGTTGTCTTTGTGCCCTGCAGATGTGCTTGAGGGTTACAACGGTACAATATTTGCTTATGGACAAACATCCTCTGGAAAGACACACACAATGGAGGTGAAAATTAATCTAGAAATAAGCATAATCAGTGTCATAAATGATTTTCAAATATTAGGTAATTTAATACAAACCCAGTGTGGTTTTGTTACTGATTCCAGTACAGTGATTCCAGTGTTTTAGGGTTTAACATTCTGCTTGTGGGTTTTGGTAATCAGGGCTATCAGTGCATTTACTGTACCTTTAAATCATCTCGCATCATCATTGCAATTCAATATGTGATTGTAGGGGAACCTGCACGATTCTGACGGCATGGGCATCATTCCCCGGATCGTCCAGGATATATTCAACTACATTTACTCCATGGATGAAAACCTGGAATTCCATATTAAGGTTTGACATGCATGATAAATCAGTGTTAGTTATTCAAAGGGTTCCCATTGATATTTTCAGACCTAGAAAAGCTGTATGAATTAGGCATGGGAACTTCTTTGTGCTCATCTCCAGATCTTTAATGGCCTTGTTATTGCTTTTTGTCTGTGCAATCTCTATAAAAGAGATTTGTAATGTTACAAAATATTTCTAAAATGGCTGTTCAAAAATATAATAAGAAATGTTTCTTGAGCTGCAAATCAGCATGTTAGAAGGATCATGTGACACTGAAGACTGGAGTAATGATGCTGAAAATTCAGCTTTGCCATTACAAGAATAGGTTACATTTTAAAATATATTAAAATAGAAAACATTATTTTTAAAAAGTTGTTTCATCTACATTGGCAGGTCTCCTATTTTGAGATTTACCTGGACAAGATCAGGGACTTGCTGGATGGTACGTATGACTGAAAATGAAATCAAATATACAATTTTATGTATTAGAGATTGTATATTAGAGTCTTCTGTCAGATTATAAATAATAATAATAATAGTTAGGATTTAATTAGTGTCAGAAATAGGCTAATTTAAAATCATAAATTCTGTCTCTCTTTCAGTATCTAAGACCAACCTGTCTGTACATGAAGACAAGAACAGGGTTCCTTACGTAAAGGTGAGGCTTTGTTTTACTAATTAGCTGTGGATGTGTTAGTGTAGAGGAGGTTCAAATGTTTTGCTTGTCTATCTCTTTCTCCTTCTCCATCTGCAGGGTTGTACTGAACGCTTTGTGTGTAGCCCAGATGAAGTGATGGACACCATTGATGAAGGCAAATCTAACAGACACGTGGCTGTCACAAGTAAGCACATGCAAATCAGTCAGACACAGTGCAGTCTTATTTTAGCTGCAGGCTGAACTTTTCTCCACCTGTTGAGTTATATTAGCGAGAGTATTTTCAGGACGTTCTTTCTTATTCGACTGCTTTAGAGATGTTTATACAATCTTAAGATTTTCCTGTAGTGTGCCTGTAGTCAAAGTTGAGTCAATGTAAACTCATGTTTTCTCTGTGGTGTGTGTGTTAGACATGAACGAGCACAGCTCCAGGAGTCACAGTATCTTCCTGATAAACGTCAAGCAAGAGAACACACAGACGGAGCAGAAACTGAGTGGGAAACTCTTCCTGGTGGATTTAGCAGGAAGCGAGAAGGTAATGGAAAAAGCGTGGAAAATGTCTGCAAAGTTACAAAGCGCTAAGCCCATTCCAAAGAGAGTTAATCTCTATATCAGTGCGCACTATTTCTGAACTCCCTGAAACGTCTCGGTTGTAGTCTTGAGTTTTCTTCTGGGAGAAAACACGTCACAAGATTCTTCATTTAAATAATTTCTGCTCAAGGAATACGCAAAATAAGGTGTGAGGCCTGGTTGAGTTGCGTTAGTGTTGAAACTCACGGTTATGGTAAGGGGCGTGACATTTCTGAAAGGCATTTGAAGCAGTTGATTAATCATAACACACTGGCTCAGCTGGCCAATCAGAGCACATTGGGCTTTTCGGAAGGAGGGGCTTCATAAAGACAGGAACTAAACAGAGCGTTACTGACAGACTGGGAAGAGAGGTGCTGCAACAATGAAAACCTATTCTAGTAGACTCCAAAAACAAAATCAAGACTTTGTAAAAGGGCATAATAGGTCCTCTTTAATATTAGTTTAATTTGGGGCAGCACTGTCTCTGATTTGATGTTTTTGACTGCAGGTCAGTAAAACCGGAGCAGAAGGTGCAGTGTTGGATGAAGCCAAAAACATTAATAAATCTCTTTCTGCTCTGGGCAACGTCATCTCCTCTCTGGCTGAAGGATCGGTGGGTGTGATGCACCTGATTGTCACAATTATGTACAGTTACCTGTGCCCTTAAATGGATGGAAGAGTAATGAATGAATATTTCTTTCCCATGTCAGACGTACGTTCCCTACAGAGACAGTAAGATGACGAGGATCTTGCAGGATTCTCTGGGTGGGAACTGCAGGACCACTATAGTGATCTGTTGCTCTCCATCCTCATACAACGAGGCTGAGACTAAAACTACACTCATGTTCGGACAGAGGTGAGGAGACATACACGTATTGAGTTTAATGAGAGTTTTAATGGAACTTTAGTGTTGAGCATCAAGTCATTTTTCGGTTCTCACTGTCAGAGCAAAGACCATTAAGAACACAGTCTGTGTGAACGTGGAGCTGACAGCAGAACAGTGGAAGAAGAAATATGAGAGGGAGAAAGAGAAGAACAAGACGCTAAAGAACACCATCACCTGGTTGGAGAACGAGCTCAACCGCTGGAGGAACGGTACTGAGATGACACACACACGCACTTCATACTCATTCAGCTGTGTTTGCTGAGAATTACACACAACTGCATTGAATTTTATGTTTTCAGGTGAGAGCGTCCCCGCTGAAGAGCAGTATGATAAGGAGAAGGCAAACGCAGAAGTTCTGGCTCTGGATAATGTGGTGAATAATGATAAAATCACCTCGTCTCCCAGCATGCCTGCCCTCAAATTCACTGACGCTGAGCGTGAGAAGTGTGAGGGTGAATTAGCCAAACTCTACAAACAGCTGGATGACAAGGTGAGACAAACTACTGACCTCAAATTAATGAATGAAGCTTTTAGACTAGTGATGGGTGACCTAGCTGATTTTGAGATTATTGGCATTTTAACATTTTTAGGGTATTTTCAAATATTGTGTGAAAACATTTTTGTTTCAGCTTTTTTCCCCCCCATATCATTTGCATAGGTTAAATTACAAAGAAATGCATAGTATACACTACCAATCAAACGGTTGAAGTCGCATTAAGGACGCATTAAGTTGATCAAAAGTGACAGTAAATGGCATTTATAATGTTGCAAAAGATTTCTATTTCAAATAAATGCTGTTCTTATGAACTTTCTGTTGATCAAAGAATCCTGAAAAAAATATTAAAATAGTAAAGTTATTTTAAATGTGAGTAACATTTTAATACTATTAATAGTACTGTTTTAATGTATTTTTGATCAAATAAATGCAAACTTGATGAGCAATATGACCATCAATCACCCTGCTCTATAGACATTGGTATTTGCCATATATAAATATCTGTCATTAATTTGGACTATTTGTCAACTGAATCATTCTCTCTAGATTATTATTGCAGTGTTGACATCTTATTATAGTACAAAACATCAGCATGATCATGAAAAAATAAAATCCAATATTGTTTTGATGATACACTGTAAGCATAACGATTGTACCATACATTAGTACCTTCTGATGTGCATGTTAACTTTTTAGCTTACAGACTTGACTGTGTGAAATAGGTATTTTAGACCTGATGCTCAGTGTTTCAAATAATGTAAAAAACATTATTTTCTTAATAATGTTCTGCTGTAAAATCATCAAGATTTGCTTTAAAGACACATTCATTACATTTATTCTTTCTCTCTTTCTCTCTCTCTTTCTCTTTCTCTCTCTCTTTCTCTTTCTCTGTCTCTGTCTCTGTCTCTGTCTCTCTCTCTCTCTCTCTCTCTCTCTCTCTCTCTCTCTCTCTCTCTCTCTCTCTCTCTCTCTCTCTCTCTCTCTCTCTCTCTCTCTCTCTCTCTCTCTCTCTCTCTGTCTGTCTCTCTGTCTCTCTCTCTCTGTGTGCTGTCTGCCTGTAGGATGATGAGATAAATCAACAGTCTCAGCTGGCTGAGAAACTCAAGCAGCAGATGTTGGATCAGGAAGAGGTGAGAGCTGAACATGGACATCAGATTTACATTACTTCCCATAAAAAAAGAACAGTGTCCTGTCTCCTAGTTGACTGAATCATTTAGAGAGTTGGGATTTGCCTGTTGCCATTAAGAACTTTATATTAAAGGCATTAAGAGCTCTAAATGATAAATAACATTCCAGCCTAGTGGTTAGTTCACACACTCCTTATATGTTGAGTTACAGGTTTGAATCTGGACAGTGTTATGTCCCATCACAAGAATTTGAACCTAATGACCCTAAAGTTGTGCAACATGTTTAATGACATCACAAATCACAATGCAAAAAAAATAAAACATCTTTATTTGTATTGTAGCTTCTGGTCTCAACACGGAGGGACCACGACAACCTCCAGGCGGAGCTCACCCGTCTGCAGATGGAGAACGACGCGTCTAAAGAGGAGGTGAAGGAGGTTCTGCAGGCTCTGGAGGAACTTGCCGTCAACTATGATCAGAAGAGTCAGGAGGTGGAGGACAAGACCAAGGAGTTTGAAGCCCTGAGTGAAGAGCTCAACCAGAAATCTGTGAGCAGAAACTCATTTTTTACTCTATAATGTCTACAATATATTACTATATAATATATTTCAAATGGGAAGGTACCTATAATAGTGCCAGATTGTATTTTTATGGTGTGCCTTGGTAGTAGTTGGTTAATCTGAGCTGTGTTTTTGCAGAGTGTTCTCGCATCTATTGACTCTGAGCTGCAGAAACTGAAGGAAATGACCAACCATCAGAAGAAGAGAGTCACTGAGATGATGTCATCACTGCTTAAAGACCTGGCAGAGATCGGCATCGCCGTGGGCAGCAATGACATTAAGGTAACAAGGCAAAGAACCATGACGTTGAGTACTATCAGAGAACGTCTAATAAGGGGAGAACTTCCACTCTCAGTAAACTTCCGGCTTCTGAACTGGTCGCAGTTCCACTCTGGTTCCATATGAGGGCGCTCACAGGACGAGTGCAGAATGAATGGAGGTCTATGGCGCTATACCCCTCAAAATCCACTTTTCTCAGGATATAATTTTTTGTCTAGTAATTTGAATGTTGTGTTCGAAAGGAGATGCAAAGAAATTACACATTGCTGGGTGTTAGATTTTTTAGAGTCACTTATTTGCTTTAAAAAGTCTTTTAAAATGTCAATGACCTCATACACATCGTACGACCAGAGATACTGCTTTACGGCAATCCTTCAGTCGCTTTGGTGCTTTCACGCTCTGCACTTTCTTTTCTCTCGAGGCATCGACAACACAGCTGACACAGGTAAATACACGTGCTAGAAGAGTGTTTGTTTTGTTTGTTTCTGGTCCCACTTCGGATGCCACGATGCCATCAAGCGGTATCTCTGGTCGTAATCAGTCCTTCACTGACCAATCACTGTTCATTAGCAGAATGCTAGCGTGTTATGGGCAACAACAACTCAACCTGTAAGAAATCGAAAGGACATAAGTACTCGTTCATTCAACTTTCGACCTATAACCCATGTTGAACTTGCAAAACCTACAATCAAATCTGAGATTTCTCAACGGCAATCGGGTGAAAGAGACAAATTTAGCCGTCTAGCTCCATAGACTCCCATTCATTTTGCACTCATGGGCGATCGCCCCCAGTGGAACTCTGCTGGAACTACAACCAAAATTCGGTACAATAGGACTTAATAGGGAGTGGCCAGGCTCTCCGTAGACGGGCTCTGGTACTATGTTTCTTTATCCTTGCTGTTTAATTTCCTTTCCTTTCAACTGCTCACCCTCCTCTCTAACACCAATCTTTTTCTTTCTTTATCTTTCTTTTTCTCTGTCTGTGTCTTTCGCTCAACAGCATGAAGGTGGAGGTCTCATTGATGAAGAGTTCACAGTGGCTCGTCTGTACATCAGTAAGATGAAGTCGGAGGTGAAGACTCTGGTGAAGCGCAGCAAACAGCTGGAAGGCTCTCAGGCCGAGAGCAACAAGAAGATGGATGAGAACGAGAAAGAGCTCGCAGCCTGCCAGCTCCGTATCTCTCAGGTAAACGGCAGGAAAAGATAAAGCAACAAATCTCCCGTCTTATTGGAGTAGTTCATCCAGAAATGAAAATGTCATTAAAGGGATACTTCGCCGATTAGCATTAAGCTTTGTATCAGTAGAATCCCGGTAGTATTTTCGAATGACCGTGCTTCCCTCCCTCATGTCCCCCTGAGACGAGAGATTTCTGTATTGTGTGCCTGGAAAAAAACTCAGATGACGCAATAATCGTCATTTTGCGTCATTGGAGGCTTTTTTGGCCAGAGGCGAGAGACTACAGCCAGTAGGAGGAGCTCGTTCTGCATGTTTTCAACCCACCCATCTCACGATAAAACGGCGTCTTTTCAGTTTCGAGTCACTAGTAGCCTAGTTGTGTCATTTCTTCCGATACTGCCCTCTGTAACCAGTAGGCGTGGCTTGGGAGTGGCCTCGTAGGGCAGCGAAGCAAGTGCATTCTGGGAGTTGTTGTCTTTCATCCACATGAGCCAAAAATACATTTTCTGGCTTTGCTCAGTCTAGAAGGCACCAACTTCTAAAATAATTTCACATTTCTACTACATAAATGACCCAATTTAAATACACATTCATCTTTCCAGAGGTGAAATATCCCACAAGAATTAAAGAGCGTTCATAAGCTGCTCTTTTAGTTAAATCAGTCTCATGTTTTATATTGTATGGCTGTAGCTAATTGGAAACCCCACATGTTCTTCATTACAATAATAGCATGCCGTTTACAGGGTGCTTAAAAAGATCCTGAGATATTTTTTTGTTTTTGTCTACAGTATGAGGCAAAGATCAAGTCCCTGACAGAGTATCTGCAAAACATCGAACAGAAGAAGAGACAGTTGGAGGAGAATGTTGACTCTCTCAATGAGGAACTGGTCAAAATCAGTGCCCAGGGTACAAATATACTCCATCTTTTCTTTCCTCTCATAAATGCATTTTAATGACCGTATAAACTTTGTTCGGCCCAGACCCCTTTACTTTTACTGCCCTCTTGTGGTGAGAAAGGCTTGTTTTTGTGATGTTTATTTTCTTTTGTGCAGAGAAAGTTCGTGCAATGGAGAAGGAGAATGAGATACAAAGTGCTAATGAAGTCAAGGTAAGCATGGTAAGGTAATGTTTCTGGACTTTTTTTACTGAGTGTTGCCCAATAAACTGTTTATGTAGCATTAATGTGTTCTGTTCTCAATTCTGAAGAGGGCTTATGATTTTCTTTTATTTTAAAAGAGACATGTAATTTATAATTTTTCTCTGTTCATGATTGGACAGACTGCAGTCGAGCAGCAGATTCATAACCACAGAGAAGCTCATCAGAAACAGCTTAGCAGCCTTAGAGATGAGCTGGAGATCAAGGAGAAACTCATCACTGAACTGCAGGAGTAAGACACATATATATACTTCTCTTCAGACACTGAATCAGGGCCACATGTGCTCAGGCTCATTTTCCTCGCTTTGTCTTTTGTCTGCAGTCAGAACCAGAAGATCATGTTGGAGCAGGAGCGCTTGAAGGTGGAGCACGAGAAACTCAGATCCACTGACCAGGAGAAGAGCCGCAAACTGCACGAGCTCACGTAGGACACGCACCAAACGTGCAGAGATTGGTATAGTGTGCGGGAAACGTTTTGTCTGGTGTGTTAATGATGAAATGTGTTTATAGGGTGATGCAGGACAGAAGGGAACAGGCCAGACAGGATCTCAAAGGCCTGGAGGAGACAGTGGTAGGTCATTTTGTTCTGTGCTTGAGAGATGATTCTTACATCTTCGTTTGTGTGCGTGTGCACTCTCTGATCACTCACTTCTCCTCAGGCCAAAGAGCTGCAGACTCTTCATAATCTGAGGAAGCTCTTTGTTCAGGATCTGGCCACGCGGGTGAAGAAGGTACAACCATTGTGAATGCGTAAATGTAGTTTAAAGTTCAGAAGTTACTCCAGATAATGAAAATAGTTTCAATGTGGATTTTAAAAGCTTAATGTTTTATAGGTCCCTGAGTGTATTGCTGTCATTTTCAACTAATGTCCCATGTAATTAGGGAGTTAGGGCAGGACATATTGAAGAGCGTGTCCCTTTATTTAAATGTTTTATTTTATAATAACTTATTTTATTTAAAAAAAATATTTTATTTTATTCTTTATTTTATCTTTTTATAATTGTATTTAATTTTTATTTAATTTTATATTACATTTAAATTATTTATTTTATTTCTGCTTTATTTCATTTTACTTTTGTACTTTTAATATAAAAATATAAATTAAAAAAATTAAAATAACAAATGTATATCAAATATATTTTAATATCATTTATATTTGAATATAATCTTTAAAAAAATTATATTTTACTTCATTTAATTTTTGATTTTTACTATTATTATTCAATTATTAGTAGGCTTTAAATCACTGCCATCAAAGCTAATAAACTAGACGTCATAAAACTCCAGCAACAACTCTCAGACAGGCCTTAATTATGCATCAACATATTTTTCAGAGCGCTGAGATGGACTCAGATGACACTGGTGGCAGCGCGGCGCAAAAACAGAAGATCTCATTCCTTGAGAACAACCTTGAACAGCTCACTAAAGTGCACAAGCAGGTAAACACACACTTAAAACATCAGATACCTCGTGCATTCTCTCAGAACACACACGCTCACTGTCTCTTTCCCTTCTCTGTGTAGCTGGTGCGTGATAACGCTGACCTGCGCTGTGAGCTGCCCAAGCTAGAGAAGCGCCTGCGGGCGACGGCGGAGCGCGTGAAGGCTCTGGAGTCTGCGCTCAAAGAGGCCAAAGAGAACGCAGCACGTGACCGCAAACGCTACCAGCAGGAGGTGGACCGCATCAAAGAGGCCGTCAGAGCCAAGAACATGGCTCGCAGAGGACACTCTGCACAGATCGGTTAGTTCTCTCACACACACACACACACACTTTAAAAGAGTGCAATTATTAGATTCAGCCATATGTCTTTCAACATGCTTGAAAATAACAAGGGACTTGGATAGGGTTGAGAACATCATTCTACCACAGAGGAAACTGTTAATATGAAGTGTTGCTCGCTCACATTTTTTAGGGATGTTAATAGATTAAAATAATTAATCATTGCTCATTTCATGATTTCTTTGAATTTAACACAATTAATGGCCAGTTTAGAAGCTTTTCAGTTAATATTATTAAGGCTGAAATATACTACATGACTTTTAAAATCAGAATAGATTTTAGGCGTCAAACACTTGCCGACTTTGTAAATAATTAAAGCGGAAAAACGTCATTCCAAAAAACTAAAAACTCACACAGATTCATGTGCCTGATTTTAAGGAAACACAAATGTGCTCTAAATATGGCACAAAACATTGATATCCTCCGACTGGAAATCTGTCAACTTCTACTGTCCAAAATCAGCTCTGACTTTCCGCAACTAGCGTTTACTGGTCCAGACTACAAATCAGGGCAAAAATCTGTGCATCATGTAAAGTATTCCAGCCTTTTAGGAGAGTTTTTTTTTTTATTTGAAAGATTTAGTTGACCAATTTAATAGACAATCAACTTGTTTTGGGGTCTAACTAACAAGTCATATTTCATATTTACAGCCAAGCCAATCAGACCAGGTCAGCCCCCTGTCGCCTCTCCCACCCACCCCAATGTCAACCGCTCAGGGGCGGGGCTCTTCCACAACCAATCAGTGGGCATCCGTGGTGGAGGCGTAGCCAAACAGTAAAATAAGTGAGTAGATGCTGCATATCACTCGCAAATGTGTCACATTATGGAGGTAAAATGGGTTGCGACTATCATTCTTTTTTATCTTTTTTTTTTTTTTTGTCTTGCTCCTTTATTTTTTACCTTCTGTCTCTTTCTTTCTTTTCTGTTTCCAGCTGTTGAATGCTGAATATAACCCCAGTAGCCCCAGCTGAAGCTGATATCACCCCAAAAAGCTAAACAGGCATTCCACAGCACGGGATGGTTCAATACTATACATATGAAAATGAATATAAGTATATATATGTGTATGAAACATGAAATACTATCCCCGTCTGGGCTGTACAGTTGTTCCTCCATTCTTATCTCTTATACCTTCCCTTAAAAAATATAAAGAAAACTAAAAAAGACAGGCTTTTTGCAACAGTGGACACGTGTGTAACTAGCGTGTATCTCTTCACTCTTGCACTGTCGGTTTCTGCTCACATCCCGCTCTCCACGTCCCTTACTGTGCCAAGTTGAATGTATTTCAAAATTACAAAAGAAAAAAAAGGCAGAAATGAATGAAAAATGGTAAAAAGGAACAAAAAAAACTACTAGCTGCGTTATTTTAGCCTTATTTATGTACGTTCACATTTTGGGTTTGTTTAGAGAGTTAGCTTGTTCTCTCTTGCTTTGAGTAGTTTCTATTAAACATTTCACCTAAATAAGTAAGTTAAACACTACAATTGAACTGTGTGTGTATATATATATATTATATATATGAACCATTGAATTAGTTTTTGTAATGATGGACATTCTCAGAAGAAATGATTTAAATTATGATAAAAGGGTCATTTAAGTGGACAAACAAGATGCAGTTCCATGAAATGAGAATGAAAAGGCTGCTTGATGTAGACGCACCTGATCTACAGGTATATTTAAAGCACTGTACGAACACATTACGAGTAATCATTGTTACAGCATAAAGACCTGTGTGAATGTCACAGCCTGAGGTCTTAGACGAGTCGTAGCTAGGTTAAAAAAACCACAAAAAAAACACTATAATACTAACGTCACATGCTCATTTTGACATTTCAATATTTAACTTTAGTTCTCACTATTTAATCAGGTAGAGTTTGCCGTGTCGATGCTGCTCTATAGCTCAGTCACTACGAATCATTAAAAATCACGTGTGGATTTTTCCTCTTAGTTTGGCCTAAAATATTACCAGACAGGATTGTAATTACATTGTTTTTGAGGCATGGAATCTGCCATTTAATTTCAGATAGTTGACCCAACAATAAAAAAAATATGTATATATATATTGTCATTTATTCACCCTCATGTTATTCCAAAGCTGTTAGACTTTTTCTTTTATGCAACACTAAAGGATATCAGTGTTTACACTGTCTATCCCCATTTATTTTCTCAAAAACCCATTTCAAGCTCCAAAAAAAAAAAAAACACACCATTAAAATAGTTCATATGACTCTGGCTTTATATTCCAAGACACACAGTTCTAAACTGAAATCTATGTCAGATGTTCCCCTCTGTAGCTCTAAAATCTAATTTGCTGCCATTTGTTTACAAGTCGTGGCTTCATTGACATCAAACCTGCCACAACATGTCTTTATGCACCATAGCTTCGAGATTTTCAGTGGTTGACGTATTTAATGATGTTTTGTAGCTTCTTTTCACGGTTTTCCTTTTATGGGAAATAATGTCTGAAAAACGTGTTGCACAGAAATTTTTATTTCATAAAGGTTTGGGTTTGGGATGACATGAGTGCATAAATGATGACAAAAGCTAATTATTTTGGGTGAACTGTCCCTTGTTAAGGGATTCTGATCAAATCCCACCCCTTTCCTCTTTAGATACTCCCTCTAAAAGCAATACAGTAACTTTCTAGTTTGTTTTACACTTAAACTACTTACACCTTTTACACTTACCCTTGTATATTGTCGTTTTTGGGGAGTGAGGTTTGTGCAGTGGTCAAACAGCCATTGGAGTCACAATAAGCCTACACTCCTGTTTTTACCCTTTTATTTGATTTTTGTTGTTTTTGGTTCGGTTTAGTCCATTATAGGGTCCATATTTTGACATTATGCATTTTAGAAATGGCGATAGAATCTTGAGAGTTGCAAACAACCCAGGGGAACCCACACAGCGTTTAGTTCTGGCTCATACAACCAAAATACGATCTTGGATTATTGTTTGCTGTGGATTTGGTTGCCTTGTGTTTTGCGTTTGCTTAATTAAACCTGCTGATTGGCTTTCCACAGTCTGTACGGATCCAATGCTTTTCATTCAGCACAACGTTACTGCCTTTCATTGAGTAGTGTTAATGGGTGGGGCCTATTTAATGGTGGGCGGGGTTTATTTAATCATTTTAGGTCACGTTTTCAATTTGTTGCACTTGCAACTAGATAATATTGTTTTATTTATTTCTGTTTTATTGTAGACTAGGAATTTTGCTGTTAATTTTTCTTTTGTTGATCTTTTTTAAGTCTACTAATGTGGGGTTTTGTTTTTCTTATGCAAAGTGTATGTAGATTCCAGTATACAACTTGGTTTGCATTTTCCTGTTTTTCCACGTAAATTGGATCCAAATCCTACTAGGTGTCCTGTGTAAATGACTGTAATACTGTAGTAGCAGGGGGAATATTGAAGATGACGTTTTAAGACCTTTTGTGTGCAATATAAATCTGGTGTAGTGCAAGTTTCACATTACTGAAGAAAAGCGATGGGAGAGGAAATGAAAACCGCACTCAACAGTCCTCTGAAATTATTTCATTTGTTTAACGGTTGTCTTGCTCACCGATATTTAAACTTATAAAAGCACTTTAAAATGTTACCATCTCAATTGAAAAAACGCACTTGTTGAAAACTGAAAATTTGCATCTCAAACATCGAATTTCTCAGTGAATTTTCCAATTATTGTTATTGAGAAGCTTCTGCAGGAGGTCATGTGTGTTGAAGACTGTCAATGTTGTTGTTTTTTTGTATTTTATTTTCCATCTGCAATCTGCGTTTTTAACAGTTACTGGGGAAAACACTCCGTTTAAATGCTCTAATGGAAAGATGTAATGGTGATGAAGTGATCAGATGCGTGTACAGATGGTTCTTCAGAATGTGTAGACTGAATTGCTGTGTATATTTCCTTCAGTTGCTTACTGTAGGCAAGTTTTCACCCCTTGACATGAAACACAAATAAAGTATAGGGTAAAATACACCTGAGTATGCTTGTTTTTGTTCTTGAGAGAGTTGCATGCTAAGCTGTATTTATTTTTACTACTGTAAAATTCCTGGAATAACCTTATAGTTGCGTTTAGTGATTGTGATGGTTATATATGGGTATATGTGGATTCGGAAACATGTAGAACCACTTGACCTTTGGTTTCATTAAGAAAACTAATGAATGTAGTGGGAATATTGAAAATGAATGCCTTATTGTTGGAGTTATTATTTATTCATCTTATTCAATAATATAGTAAGCAATTGGATATGAGCCGGCAACATTATAAAACTATGTAAACAAGTATAATATTAAGTCATGCTGTTTCATCAAGTGATTTTCAGGAAAGTCTGCCAGACAAACTGAATTTGGTGATGAAAGTGATTTGTTTTTGACTGATGTTAGAACACTTGAGGAAAGTGGTATCACTTTACACTTTAATGCCAGAAAGACCACACACACACACACACATACACACACACATTAGTGACTCAGCAACAGACCCTTGCCCAATGATCTGCTCTAAGCGAAACTCTCCACACAGACACGATTACATATAAACAGCTAAGAGAGCATGCATCAAAATAACCCTCTTATAAATAGCCCACCGACTATCCAAACGGGGATTTCCTTTGATACCCAGAGCACAGCAGTGATTGTGTAACTTCCAGAGAGCTGCAGACCAGACTTTGAGACAGAGAAAGGACATTTAGAAGACAGCAACATCCAGAAAACTATCAGAATGTCAGACGATCAGCCGTCTTCACCCTCCAGCAGCTCCTCGTGCCCAGCCTGCCAGCGTGACGAGTCTCTCCTGCTGCCCTGCGGACACCGTCTGTGCCAGGCTTGCCTTCAGCTGTGCCAGCAGGAGCTCGGGCAGGACCAGGCGGGCTGTACGGAGTGCTACGGTCGTGAGCTGTTGGACAATGTGCTGAAGGGGTTAATCGACTCGCTGTTCGAGGGGCAGCCGCGCCGGGTGGGGAACGCCATGGAGGGCACGGAGACGGCAGAGGATGGAGATTTGTGCCGACATCACAGAGACAGACTGACTCAGTACTGTGTAGAGGACGAGGAACTGATCTGTGATCAGTGTCAGGGCGAGGAGCATGAAGATCACAAGTGCAGCTCCATTGAAGAGGCCACACAAGAGTGTAAGGTGAGAAACGGGTGCATAAATGCATGCTTTATCATTTGAGCTGTTATAAATTGATATGATGCTTGGAGGAATTGTTATCAAGGCTCTGCATGATTCTAGAAGTGATTGACCTATAATTGGTACCTATAAAGTAACCATGAATGTCTTTAGTAATGATATAGACCTGATATGTAGGCTGATAAATTAGCTGATATTTTGCCATTTTGAGGTTCCAAGCATGCAGTTCGATGTAATCTCAAATTATTGTACCATGTCCAGTTGTGTTCAATATTTTATGACAGCCTTGTTAATATTATAAATATGTTGAAGCTTAGATAAATATTTTAATATTAAACATTTTTATAATTTTGTAGTGAATTTTAAGTAAATATTGTGTAAAATAAGTGTTTCTTTTTATTTTATTCAATTTTATGTAGGCATACATGTCATTTTCTGTGACCCTGGACCACAAAACCAGTCACATGGGTCCATTTTTTTGAAACTGAGATTTATACATCACATGAAAGCTGAATAAATAAGCTTTCCATTGATGTATGGTTTGTTAGAATAAGGCAATATTTGGAAATCTGGAATCTGAGGGTGCAAAAAAATCTAAACCTTGAGAAAATAGCCTTCAAAGTTATCAATTTATGTTCGCAATTCTGCTGTATTCACTCACAAAAATAAATGTTTTATATATTTATGGTAGGAAATTTACAAAATATCTTCATGGAACATGATCATTACTTAATATCCTAATGATTTTTGGCATAAAATTAAAATTTATCATTTTGACCCATCAATGTATTGTTGGCTATTTTCACAAATATACCCGTGCGACTTGTGACTGGTTTTGTGATCCAGGGTCACATATTATTTAACCCTGGCAATGAGGACTAGATAATACACTGCTAGAAGAATGCCTTAGAACTTTTTTTAGAATTCTAAATTCATAATTGGAGTTCAGGCATTTCATTGTAGAGTTCTTCTTCTGTTATATCAAAATGTGTGTTCATTTTGCATGCAAAACAGTTTCAGATGAACTGCAAGAACTGACAGTAATTCACTTTCTTCACAGAGGGAGTTGAGAGCAGCTCTTAGACCTCTTCAGGAGAAACTGGAGACATTAAACACAGCCAAGCAAACCTGCCAGGAAACTTCAGAACACATCAGGGTAACAAATAATCAATGCAAGCCAAGTTTAACAGGATACTGCGGCTGTTTGGGGGCTTATGAATGTTTTAACAGAGGTACAACTCTAGTTCCACTGGGGGAAAGAGAAAATAAGCATGGCAAGATCTTTACCACAGATATATTTACTACAGTGATTAGTTATTTAATCACTCACTAAAGATATTTGTACACATTTTGCACAAACGGCAATATTTTCTAAAAGTCTCTCCACCCTCCGCACAGAGACAGGCACAAAACACAGTGCGTCTGATAAAGGAGAACTTTGAAAAGCTTCATCAGTTCCTGCAAGATGAGGAGATCTCCATGCTGAGAGCTCTGAGTGAGGAAGAGGAGCAGAAGAGCCAGAAGATGAAGGACAAGATGGACAGACTAACAGACGAGATAATGACATTAAGAGAAGCCATTAGTTCATCAGAAGAGGCCATGAGCGCTGATGATGTGGCATTCTTGAAGGTAGGGAAAAATATCAAGAATATATATATATATATATATTTTTTTTATATATAGTTTTGATTAAAGATTTGATTAAGAAACATCTTTTTTTTTTTTTTTTAAATGTAGAAATTACATGCATTCACTAGAGCTGCACATTTTCTGAAAACTCTGATCTTTCTGTTACAGAACTACAAGAAGACATCAGAACGGTAATTGTATGGGAGTATATATTTCTATATTTGTGTTACACAGTGTAAATTAAGGGTGATTTTTACAGTTCTACAGCTCATCAATATTGCAAAATAAGCCCAGACAGGGTGATCAGTTTAGCGGCCTGCTTGTTACAAGACTGCTTACTAAATACAAGCAAATCAACATGAAATATTAATTTGAGTTCATTTGAAATTTCAACTTCAGGTGAACCTCTCAGTTACTTTGATGAAGCTTCTCTGTCTCTCTGTCACAGGATGGACTGCACTGTGCAGGATCCAGGGGAAATCTCAGGAACTTTAATTGATGTGGCCAAACACATCGGCTCACTCACGTTCAGAGTGTGGGAGAAGATGCAGAACGAGGTCACATACAGTAAGAGCAAACAGACCACATCTCGCACAATTAACAACATGGAAAGTCTGTTCTGCTCAGAAAGCCTTGATATAGCAATTAGCATATAGCAATAAGGGCATGGGAATGATTAAAAACAGGTTAAAATGATTGCTATACCCCTAGTCTCACAGACCTGCACAGATCGGACAGAGAGAGAGACCGTCAGAGTGACATGTAACAAGAACAATCCCAGTTTGTTTGGTTTTTACGCACCGTTTAGGGGTGGGTTAATCTGTAATTGATTTTAAAAAATAAATTAATAAAAATTAAATAAATAAAAAACTCAGAAGTCAAGTTTCTAAGTTTCTATTTAGTTTTTTTTTTTTTTTTTTAAACTCTGATCTTCCTTTTACAGAACTACAAGAAGTCATCAGACTTGTTTAAATCTTTACTCACTCTTTTTTAGGGGTTGGTAAATCTGTAATTTATTACATAACATAAAATAAAAATAATAAACTCAGTCAAATTTCTTTGGTTAAATATTTCGATTTTTCTGTTACAGAACTACAAAAAGTCATCAGAACAGTCTTTACTCACTCTTTAGAGGCAGGTAAATCTGTAATTTATGATACAAAATAAAATAAAAGTCATATTTCTTTGGTTAAATATTTATATTTGGATTTTAAGCAATTCAACTTGGTTACAGAACTACAAGAAGTCATCAGACTTGCTTATATCTTTACTCTTCTTCTTTTTTTGAGGAATCCATGATTCCTTGCTAAATAAAAGTAGACCCCAACCTTTTGAATGGTACTATATCTGATAAATGATAAATTACTAATTGATACAATGTTTGAGAAAATTCAAAACTGTTCCAGTTGATGCAGCTGACAATACAACATGGCGTCTGAGCATCAAATGCTTGTTGTTCATGTGTCTTTGTGGTATATTTAGATCTTTCTGTTACAGAACTACAAGAAGTCATCAGACTTGTTTAAATCTTTACTCACTCTTTAGGGGTTGATAAATCTGTAATTTATTACATATATTTAGATCTTTCTGTTACAGAACTACAAGAAGTCATCAGACTTGTTTAAAACTTTACTCACTCTTTAGGGGTTGATTAAATCTGTAATTTATTACATATATTTAGATCTTTCTGTTACAGAACTACAAGAAGTCATCAGATTTAAGTCTTTACTCACTCTTTAGAGGCAGGTAAATCTGTAATTTATGATACAAAATAAAATAAGTCATATTTCTTTGGTTAAATATTTTGATTTTTAAACAAATCAACTTGGTTACAGAACTACAAGAAGTCATCAGACTTGCTTAAATCTTTACTCACTCTATAGGGGTGGGTAAATCTGTAATTTATTATATAAAATACAGTATAATAAAGTAAAAAATAAAATTATCTAGTTAAATATTTAGATCTTTTGTTACAGAACTACATGAAGTCATCAGATTTAAGCCTTTACTCACTCTTTAGGGTTGATACATCTGCAATTTATAAGATAAAATAAAAAATAATGAGCTCAAAGTCAAAATATTTAGATCTCTCTGCTACAGAACTACAAGAAGTCATCAGAACAGTCTTATGCTTTAGAGGCAGGTAAATCTGTAATGTATGAAACAAAATAAAATAAAATATTAAATATTTAGATATTACAAGCATATCAACTTGGTTACTGAACTACAAGAAGGGGGTAAAGAGTGAGTAAATCTGATTTAATATAGTATATAAAATATATAAAATAAAATAAATGTCTCCCTTTAAAAAAAATTGAACTGAGATTTTATGTTTTAACCAGTACTGCTTATTTCACAAATAACAATAGAAATGACATTATTGTTTATGAATATCTAGTTTAATCACAACTAAACTCTGAATACATCTCAAACCTTCAGCTCCCGTGATTCTTGATCCCAACACCGCAGACGTCTGCGTCATTCTGTCAGACGACCTGACCACCATCCGCTACAGCGAAGAAGACCAACAGGTCCCGGACAACCCCGAGCGCTTCTGCTTCTACGAGTGCGTCCTGGGCTCTGAGGGCTTCAGCTCTGGTCGCCACAGCTGGGACGTGGAGGTGGGAGACAGCAGCGAATGGGCACTGGGAGTGGTGAAAGAGAGCGTGCAGCGGAAAGAGTGGTTTCCCCCGAGCCCTGACCGTGGCATGTGGATCATCTGCCTGTACGGAGGAGAGTATTGCGCGCGGACGGCCACCAACACTCCTCTGATGCTCAAGAAGAAACCTCAGAAGATACGAGTCCAGCTCGACTGGGAGGGTGGCAGAGTGATGTTCTCAGATGCCAGTGACAACTCGCTGCTGTACAAGTATAAGCACAAGTTTACGGAAAAGATGTTCCCGTATTTCTCCAACACATGTAAAAGACGTCCACTGCATATTTTAGCAGAGAAGGTGTCCGTGTACACGGAATAACTCAAGACACTCAGCATGAGCTCAAAGGACTATATATATATATATATATATAGTGTGTATATATATATATATATATACTACCGTTCAAAAGTTTTAGATTGACAAGATTTTTTATGTTTTTGAAAGAAGTCTCTTATGCTCACCAAGGCTGCATTTATTTGATCCAAAATAGAGCAAAAACAGTAATATTGTGAAATATTTTTACAATTTAAAATAACTGTTTTCTATTTGAATATATTTTAAAATGCAATTTATCCATGTGACGCAAAGCTGAATTTTCAGCATCATTACTCCAGTCTTCAGTGTCACATGATCCTTCAGAAATCATTCACTGATCAAGAAACATTTCTTATCATTATCAATGTTGAAATCAGTTGTGCTGCTTATTTATTTTGTGGAATCCATGATTCCTTGCTAAATAAAAGTATTAATTTCTTAAAAAAAAAAAAAAAATGCACTGACCCCAACCTTTTGAATGGTAGGCCTACTATATCTGATAATTGACACAATGTTTGAGAAAATTCAAAACTGTTAGTCGATGCAGCTGACAATCAATACAACATGGCGTTTGAGCTTGTTGTTCATGTGTCTTTGTGGTAAAGCGGGTGAACAGCGCTCTTAATAAAGCTCTGATGACATCTCCACCTGTCCTGCTTCATCAACCCCAGCGGATGACACGTGTTTCTGGAGAAAGCAGACACTCGATCCCCTGGCCTGAGCTTCAGCACACACGAGCCTCTTTAACCTTTGGTGATCATGACTTTGCAAACTTTATTATAGCTGATAACAAAAGTCACATAGAGTACCTTTGTTTACGTGTGTGTACACAAGCTGAATGTAATCAAACATGTGAGACTGTGATCAGATGTTTTAAGCCTCATTATTCAGCCTGAAATGTGATCTTGTATAAGAGGAAGTCAACAATGGAATTCGAGATTGTTGCTTTACTGCGGTATAAATGGTCTCGTCTACGATTTTTTTTTTTTTTTTTACTTTTTTTTTTTTGAAAGTGAAAATTAGAGAGTGAATGTAAATTTGACCTTTCTATGTTCGGAGTGCGATAATCAATCTCTTTGTAGCCTATTTTTCTTCTTCTTTTGGAATGTTATGGAAATGCAACAACAGATATTTTTTTCTTGTGCCGTTTAAATAAATGGTAACAAATTATATTTGCTATGGTCGACCATCAGAGGTGGACAGTAACATTTAGTACTGTTCTTAAAGCCACACTGTGTAGGATTTTCTCCCATCTAGCGGTGAAATTGTTTATGACTACCAACTGAATATTACTTTCTAGCCCCCCCCATTCCGAGGGCTTTTTAACTCCTACGGTGGCCGTATTATTTCAAATCTGCCGGCAGTCGCGAGTAATCTCCCCCTCGCATTCGTCAGGGTGCCACAAGTGTAAAAACGCGAAAGGCGAAGCTTGAATTTCCAGGTATGTCCCTCTTTGGCTAATGTATTTTCAAGATGGCGCAACATGGCTGCCTCCATTCGAGCGACTCGCTCGTAGGCTATGTATTCTAAATGGCAGATTCTACGCTTACGAGAATACTAGTTGGTAGAAGTAATTACACATTAATGAGCACATAGCAAAAAACACTTTGTTCTTTCAAAATGATAAGAATCAACTTAAAAAATTACACAGTGTAGCTTTAAGGACACTTTTTGAGTACCTTACTTGAGTATTATTTTTTACTTTAACTTCACTACATTTGAAAGACAAATATCATACTGTTTACTTTTTTTTTTTTTTACTTCCTTGAGTAGAAAGTAGTAACGTCAGAATCCAATTTCGGATTGTACGATACGTGTACTTTGTCCACCTCTGTCGGCCATATATTTTTGTAGAAGTTTACCATGGAAAACAGTAAAAAATAAATAAATAAATAAATACTGTGAAATATTATTATAATTTAAAAATAATTGCTTTGTATTTTATTATATTTAAAAAAATATATATGTTTTGGATGTTAACATTATGAATATCTTTACTGTCATTTTTGATCAATTGAATGAATCTTTGCTTGCTGAATAAAAGTGTTTATTTAAAAAAAAAAAAAAAAAAAACTGTTCTGCCCTTAATATAATTCTATAAACATGGAATTAAATTGACCAAACCTGGAAAATGTGTCCATAATGAAATTACAGAAGCACTGTTGTGAAATTATCAGAAAATGCAATTTTCTTTAGCCATTGTTTTATTGAGGACATGCAAACCATGCACAAAACTGAAAAAACAAAAAAAATACATATTTACAGAATGAACAAGAAGGTAGAAAAGACAATCCACTGATCGCTTTCTCTCAGCTTCACTGACCTTCACCTTCAACTCGGAAATATCACACGAAAATTACAGTACATCTAATATGGAGGATTCCAGCAAATGCTGGTTAAGACTACAAAAGACTGTTGCATTACAGGAATATAAAACTCAAAAGAATTAAAAACTTTCATCTGGATTCAAAAAGTGACTGTTCCTCACAGTAACACATTGGCATGTGTTTGATCTATAGATGGAGAGCACCAAACGTTATCTTAGAAACATACAAAAAATGCATTGATTGCAGCATCTGTGATGAGTCTCAGCTCGATGACATCTTGCTTTTCAAAACTAACTGTAAATCGTAAATGCAGTTAGATGCAGAAGTCTACAATCCATTTTTTTGCTTTCTTCTTAGATACAACATTGACAAACCTAACGGTAACTGTTTCTTTTTTAATATCTTATCACTAAGACCCTCGTTTTTCTTTAAAGCACAATGACAGAGCACAGCCTCTTAAAGGTGAAGTATGTCATTTCCGCCACACTATACTGGTGCAGAAAACACTCTTGCCGTTTAAACGTCTCGTCGCGGGAGGAAAGCACTGGTTTAAAGGCAGCACTAGAATGAGATCCATTCAGTGGTTCACAAACACACAACAATCACTAGCCGTCTTTACGCCATCAATGCTATCGCTACGCTAAAGCAGAATGGATTCTGGGTGACTCTGATCGAGGAGCATGCTACATTATGAGTGAGTCTGACCAGAGGAGGAGGCAGATTACATAGTGAATATGAATTCATGGAAAGCTATATTGAGTCGCTGCATAGCCTATTGGGTGAGTGTGTGGATTTATTGGGTTAAATATTTGCATGATACGGGTAATATAAAACTGGAAGCTGAAGGAGCTGAACTGTTGCTGTTGGATCCCCTGGTGGATGAAGTTCAAGAGAGGGATGTGATATTGGAACGGCCTCCAGGGGGCGCCACGATCCTCTGTGCCGTACGCCGGGGGATGTGGTCATCCTTTTGAGTGCCTTTGAGGAAAAGAAAAAAGAAAAAGGTTGAACCTCATTGTTGTGTTTTTAGTTTGGATACAATGCAGCTGTATGTAAAAGTACGTCTGTTTAAACGTCACTTGATTTAGGTCACAGAGACTCACAGATTATACATGTGGGTTTTCAGCAGCGTTTGTTCAGGAAGTATTTTTTTCATTCTTTTTCTCCATAAAGATTTAAAAAAAAAAAAAACTTCAATAAATTTTTTAAAGCCATGAATCAAACCAAGGTCCAAGATAATTCATTATTATATATTACAATGCATTACAATGCAATGCAAAATTACAAGGACTGTGAACTTAACATATTTTAT
>NC_139976.1:5888451-5900951 GCF_963993115.1 Abramis brama | reverse complement strand
AGAGTTTGCTCTTGGAAATAGGATCTATAAACATACATTGCTGTTCAAAAGTTTGGGTCAGTAAGTTTTTTAAAAGAATGTAATGCTTTTATTCAGCATTGAATTGACCAAAAGTGACAAAAATGCTACAAAGGATTTCTACTTCTACTAAATGTTGTTCTTTGACTGTTTTATGATTTAATATTGTACAGTATATGTGACTAATTAAATTTGGACAATAAATTCAGAATCACATGGCCAACAAACCTGTGTATCAGAGCTCTGGTACTTGTCCTTATAAGCCATGAAGATGAGAAATGAGTTGACCCCTAAAAAGAAAAACAGAATTGTGTTATTATAATGTAATATATCTTTCTAGAGCTGAATGCAAAACGTGTTTTTATGTGTGTTTAAAAAAAAAAAATTAACCTAATAATTCAGAAAGCAAAAATATCAAAGTCACACCTGAAATCTCACATCACCTTTATCTTTGACCAGAGACTCCAGCTCCTCAAACAGCCCATCATGCCAGCGAGTGATGTCGATGTGCAGAGAGTAATCGCAGCACGACCTCTTGTCTGCCGTATCCCTCCACTGGTCATACGCTGCCAGTAAACTAGAACCCGGTTCAGGCAAAACATGGTCAACTAAAGGAAGTGAGAAAGACGAGCAGAGACTGATGAAAAACACATGATTAATATGCTAAGAAATAGACTCCTGTGTTAAAGTCACCATGAAATCAACATGGACGGTTCTTGTTTTTTGTTTTGTTTTTTTTAATGGAATATTGCATTTTTTATATTTATTATAAATGATTTATTTATGCACACCTTTTTTTTATGTGTCCTCGCAATCTTTAACCAAAATAACTTCCCCTTCCCTCTTGCAGCGACCTCTAACTAATCAACTCCCGGTGGACAAAATCAAGTCCTGGCTTTCATTTTTACTTGTTCTAGAAGTCAGATGTGTGTCACAATAGAGAAGAAAAGACAATCACAACTTCCGCTTTATACTGACTTCAAAGGGGTCATGACATGAGAAATCAAATTTGCCTTGATCTTCCAGTAGCAGCTCAATGCAGTCCACAAGATCCAGGGGGCGGGGTTGGATCCACATCTAAGGGGTGGAGATTGGTAGGTTTAGGGGTGGGTTTAGGGATCAGGGAATGGAGATGGGTAGGTTTAGGGGTGGGATTAGGGATCAGGGGGTGGAGATGGGTAGGTTTAGGGGTGGGTTTAGGGATCAGGGGGTGGAGATGGGTAGGTTTAGGGGTGGGATTAGGGATCAGGGGGTGGAGATGGGTAGGTTTAGGGGTGGGATTAGGGATCAGGGGGTGGAGATGGGTAGGTTTAGGGGTGGGTTTAGGGATCAGGGGGTGGAGATGGGTAGGTTTAGGGGTGGGATTAGGGATCAGGGGGTGGAGATGGGTAGGTTTAGGGGTGGGATTAGGGATCAGGGGGTGGAGATGGGTAGGTTTAGGGGTGGGTTTAGGGATCAGGGAATGGAGATGGGTAGGTTTAGGGGTGGGATTAGGGATCAGGGGGTGGAGATGGGTAGGTTTAGGGGTGGGTTTAGGGATCAGGGGGTGGAGATGGGTAGGTTTAGGGGTGGGTTTAGGGATCAGGGGGTGGAGATGGGCAGGTTTAGGGGTGGATTTAGGGATCAGGGGGTGGAGATGGGTAGGTTTAGGGGTGGGTTTAGGGATCAGGGGGTGGATATGGGTAGGTTTAGGGGTGGGTTTAGGGATCAGGGGGTGGAGATGGGTAGGTTTAGGGGTGGGTTTAGGGATCAGGGGGTGGAGATGGGTAGGTTTAGGTATATGTAAGGTGGGAGGAGTTGGATCTGGATCCAACTCCTCCCCCTGGATTTCGTGTTCTGCAGTGAGGACCATCCACCAACCACCATTAAAACATCCTGCAAGTTTCATAGCTTAAAATGTCCTCCTCATTATAAACAAAGCATTTATTTAATCAAGCTCCATATAAAACGGCTCGTTTGGATATTGTGGGATTTGTGACATCACACTGGGAAATACATTTACATATGACTGCCTCCAGAGCAAGACATCGATGAACAGTTATACATCATCGCAACATAGGCCCCGCCCACTGGCGTCCAGTCGCTCAACGGCTGACATTTGCCTACACTGGATGCGAGTGTCACGTTAAAAGCAAATAGAACCCATTATAATCACTGACGCTGTGTCAGTGTCACAGCTGTGTGTTCAGTTTCTGACATACTCCACACACATGAGTCTGTCAACAATAGGATGAATGGAAGAGACAACGTAAAGAAACGTTTGATTTGACTGCAGATTGTTTTGTAGATGAGGCACAGTGTAATGGAAAGTTCGCAAAGAAACTTTTGTTGACATGAGGCAGTCAGCTGTATTGGATCTGACAGCAGCTGCATCACAAACTGCAAGTAAACGATTGCATAATGCTTTGTCTGTGAATGATGGTTTTATGCTTTCAAAACACTTGCTCATGTACAATAGCAATTGTGCGTTGATACTGTTTCCTAATTCCTATGCAATAATGTTAGCCAAACATAACAGTGGGCGTTTACTGACAAGCATTAGCGGAGACGCTCCTTAAAACGAGGGTCAGAATGAGGGTTTTTACACATATATATATTTGTTTTTTGCACAAAAAACTTTATTAACATTATAAGTGAACCTCATTAACATATTAAAATAATAATAATAAAAAAAAAAGTGTCATGACCCCTTTAAATGCTTGTGGTCATAAATGGATAGTTGATTTAATATTTTAAGCAATGACAGCAGTCAAACATGCTATTTTTTTCTAATTCTTATATAATTATGTATGCTAATTTTATGAGCTGCTTATAACTGAGTAACTTCATGGATTGTTTGTATTAGTTTATTTTAAGATATTAATGGACGTTTTGAAGCATCAGAGTTTTGGGCGAATAGACTGGAATGGAGGGACGGAAATCACTATTTCTTTTAATAAAAATATCTTAATTTAGGTTCCAAAGAAGAGGATTGGAACGACATGAGGGCGAGTGAAGACAGAATTAAAAATTTTGGGTGAATTATCCCTTTAAATACAATTCAAATGAACAATGCAAATGCCGTAAAGGAGACATTACTCTGTCCTAAATGACTTCATAACAGTACAGTGGCGTATCTAAGGAAAGTTGAGCAGAAGAGAAGAGAACAGACAGTGACAGCGCTGTGACCCCAATTCTACTGATGTTATGTGTCTCGACAAGCTCTCTTCTTTTTTTCTTTTTTTTTTTTACCAGAGACCCTCCTTTCGGTCCACAGTAATGGCTTACTGTTTCCACTAGATCTCCACTCTGAGTTTAATGATCTGTTTACTAGTGAAAGTCTTCTGCTCTCTTCATATGAGATGTTGATGTGATGACATACTGATCATGGTGGTTCCTCCAGCCAGAGCTGCACTGGTGCCATGATAGAAGTCGTCCGCCGGGGTCATGCCCAGGTGAGGGGCCTGTAGACATGTGTTCACATCGATGCCTCCTGGGATCACAATATGCCCATAGGCATCCACTGTCTTCACACCAGTAGGTACGATGAGGTTCTCGCCAATCTGCCTACCAGTCAGAATAATGCAAAATAAACATTTCTTGAGATGTTACTCATTTGTAAGTCGCTTCGGATAAAGGATATGCTACATGAAATTTGAAATATATAATGTTGCAATCAACATATATGTAGATTTTAAAAATAATGAAATCTTACTTAATGGTTCCATCTTCAATGTAAACGTCGGCATAAAATGACTGGTCATCATTTACGATTTTTCCACCTTTAATGATGAGTTTGTCACCCTGTGGAAAAAAGAAGACGGAATTTAGTGCCGCATGTTGTGATGTAACTTTAAAGTGATCGTTCCACTACAAATGTACATTCTGATATTTACTCACCCTTCCATGGAGAATAAAATAATTGAGACTAAAACTATTCGCATATGGACATATTTGAACTTTTTAACACAGGTTTGACATCACTCACATCAAGAAGTGGAGATGGATGTTCAGTGTCAAGATACCAAAAACATCCTTATTATTTAACTCAGATGACTTGAATTTCACTGAAACTGCTGAGGCTGACCCAGTTCCAGAGACTTGGTTATAGATTTACAGTGATTTCAAAGCACAAGAGCACAAAGAGGGGTATAATGCATGCAAATCCTCCTATGCAGAATATGCAGCGTTCTATAAAGAGCTAATCAGAGAGATCATATCATTGAAAAACCAGACATATAAAAACCCAGACAGAGGTAGAGAACACAAAAGAAAGATAACAGGCATCTCCATTCATCTGTAACAACACTTTTCTGTTTACTCCATTAGTCATGCATCACTGCTGTGGTTTTGCATAAATGCATAGCGAGGAATGGTACTGACACTTTTCACTGTCCTTTTAACTGAGTCCAAATCATAAGCCCAGTTACAGGAGACCACCGCATTCAGATGAAGCAATGCCTGTTCACTCACCCTTGGCATGGAACTATGCCAGGCAACTGGGCTTGTTAGGGCACCCAGGCATGAAACATCATTCACGGTGCTGTTTAGACAATGCCAACCTCAACTCAAAGCCCTAACTCTCACACAGCCAAAGTCTCAACAGACATGGCTAAATAAAGACATAAATTAGATAAACTTTTCTAGACTCTTGCTAAAGGGTATTTCACCACACTCGCTGTGCCAGGGTGGCGTGCAAACCACAGAGCTTCACTTTAATGCAATGTGACACTTCCACGGGCGGCCCATCACTGGCACAGCCAAAATCCCTGCCGAGTATTTCTGATTCTGGGCCACAATGTTGCTTGAGGAGAGACGAGACAGACAGAGCGAGGGTAGCGTTGTGTGCTCCAGGACGACCCTTCACGTTACAGTACTGAATATACAGGGCCTTTAGTAATGAATTATTGGATGAAGGAATATGCAATTATTTTGTTATTTGCAGCATAAACAAAATGTAATGCAGATGTTTCCAAAATCATGCTGAGTATATGTGTTTCACTGTGCTTTGAATGTGGGTCAGACAGGGGACTCTGCAATGCCAAATTGTGCGGAAGGGATTTGGATCCAATTTGGCCGAGTTAACAGCGCTCTTCCCCGGGTTGTCTCGCTCCTGCAGTGCACATGGATGAATCCTCGCTTATTAACCCTTTCATTGTCTAAAGTCATTATATTACTGGAACCAGACATGGTCAAGAACATATAAACAATAAAAGCAAAATTTATTTTCTTTAATGTACAGTTGTTTTTGTTTTTTATACAAAATAACTATGATAGGGAACATGGGGTAAAGTGCCTTTTCAATTTTCAATCCTAAAAAAAGTACACCATACTGACTGTTCCACACTGCGAAGAATGTTATTTTAAAGTTATTTTAACAGAGAAATAATGTAGAAGTGTGTATTTTAAAATGACATTTTATGACAATACATGTAATTTTACTTTAATTTTAATGTAATTTAAAAAAAATACAAATAAATAAACATTGTTTACTGAGTAGACATGTGCCGGTATTCGGTAATGCGATAAATCGCGGTAATGAATATGCACGATATTGTTATCGTGGGCACTTCAAAATACCGTGAAAAATAATAGATCAGAATTTATATTTATAGAATGCGCATTAGCTTATTTTCCATCAACCGCTTAAACAAACACTGCGTATATGCTGCGCGAAACACGTGCGCACTCTGATGTAAACAATCCCCACATGAAGCACTGTGTGCATGCAGCGCAGTGCGCACTCTAGTCTAATGTAAATAATCCTCACATGGAGAAGAAGCATGGCGGAAGGAGGAACGCTGCTGACGATTTATCCCCCTTCTAAAAGCAGGGCTGTCAACTCTACGCATTCAGCGTGAGACTCACGCAATCGACACTTTTCACATGCTCTCGCGCCACACATCCATTTTCTCACGCACAGAAAAATCACGGAGCAAAGAGGACACCGACAGACTAGACAGAGCAGGCTACTTTTGATATGAAAAAAAATCTCAGCTCTCATGTTCTGTCCATTTTATTACGAAATTCAGACAATAAATACCGTTTTGGCGCTTGTAAATGTGACATGACCGATCGCTGTAGCGCCTCAGTTCAAGTAAACCGATCCTGTTACTTTTTATTTAAAGATACAGTACAACTTACCGAAAGGTATTTATGCCTCATACATTAATATCGATCAATCAGTGTTTTTCAACCACGGAAAGAGGTCAATAAAACTGCAGGTGAACAATTATGTCACAGAACGTTACTTTACCTCAGGAAAGCCATTTAATGACCAAACACATTAGTTGACTAGAAAAAATAGCTATAGAGAGGAGTATTTTGCTAAATATGTGCACTATATTACATTTGTATTATATTTTTACTTGTGTCATAATTTATTATAATGGAAACCAAATTGTATTTAATTTAATTTGTTAATTTTTAACCTTTAATAATTATAGCAATTAAAATATCGTGATAATACCGTATACCGTGATAAAAGCTCAATCAATTAATCGCAGCATGAAAATTTGATACCGGCACATGCCTATTACTGAGAATGTTTAATTATGTTTCACAAAGCAAATGTAAAATATTTAAAAACAATCAACTAATGAAATTATTCATGAAATTATTCATAATATATATCATATATACATATATATATTATTCATGATATGTATATATATTAGGGCTGTGAAACGATTAATCGCGATTAATCGCATCCAAAATAAAGTGTACTGTGCATAATTATTTTGTATATATAAATACACACACATGCATGTATATATTTAAGATTTTTTTTTATTAATACATAAAATATTTATATATAATACAAATTATATATACAGTATATTTAAGCAAATATTTCTTAAATATATACATGCATGTGTGTGTATTTACATATACAAAATAATTATGCACAGTACACACTCATATATTATGTGAACACAAACTTTTATTTTGGATGCGATTAATCACGATTAATCATTTCACAGCCCTAATATATATATATATATATATATATATATATATGTATATATATATATATATATATATATATTATTATTTATTTTTTTCTCAGTAATAAACTACTCTGAACTGTTATGTTACTTTTAATGTCATGTGTGTTATGGTGTTTTGTGTGTGCGCAAAGTGCTCTGTCTTTCTGTAATTATTGACCACAATTGCTGGAGAGGCCAAAAAACTCATCATGGCTTTTCATTGTGTTGTGTCTATATTGTTATTATTATTATTATAAGCATATTTTACTGCAACAAGCATATTTTAATATGCCAAATGAGTTGGTACATTGACATATAATGTAGTATAGACATATAGCGGTTAGAACTGTAAAATAGGGTTTAAATTCACCAAAAATGCTTTCCATAAGGCTTGCCAGGGGCCAGGGCTCATGGGCAGGGCCCCCAGTCACACGTCTAGGCCAGAGAAGAGATCTGAACGCTCGCGACGTGCGTGGAATTCTGACATTGTGTGCACTGTGCGGAAATGGAGCAGCGGTTTTATTGCTTAACATATACAGACAAAACGCGTAGCCTATTTTCTATTCACGAAGAAGTCACAAAAACCGGCACCGATACGAGCCGACATGAATGAATGAATGAAAGACACAATGGACACGAGAAACCGGCATTAGCCTCCACCGTAGCACATTAAACACTGAACCACAGACCCATGCACAGCGTTTGCATTTCTCACATCATGAAATGCATTAGTGCAGCTCTTAAATGTTGACCGGCTTTCTGAGCAGTGTTTCGAGGACAGCAGGTTGTTGCCGGCGGCGGCTCACCCATGACTGCACAATGAAACCATCATCATCCTCATCATCCTCATCCCTATGTCTCCGCGTTATGCAGCCAGCAAACATTCACCGGTGGCCTCGGGTTTTAATGGCTAACATTTCTTACCGTGACTCGAGGGTTGTTCTTCTTGCCTGGGAAAGACATGGCACCGGACCGGAGTGGGAGCAGAGCTTTGATTCCAGAGGAAGCGAGCGATGATGATGATGATGATCGAATCTTTGCTCACGTCAGAATAAAGGCGCAGCGACGGGGCGCGTGGACGGGTGTCAGTATTCGGGGTGTAGTTTAGTTTAAGATTACCGGGGTTCAATAGTCACAGTAGACAAAAGCAGATCCCCCACCCTCTCTGTCTGTGTCTGCCCACCATCTGCTGCTTTAGTATTCACACACTCAGAGTCAGGGGCGAGGCGGAACCTCAGGCTGCACAATTCTTGAAAAAAATTGAAAGAAAGTTGTAAGAGAGTATATGTGTGTATTTTACACTTTGGATAGCACGAAGATTTTTTTAAATTTATTTAATTTATTTTTTAAGTGTGAAAGAACATTTTATTCTTGGGTCACAATCTCAGAAAATCGTTTACTTTAACTATTGCAAAGTAAAAGGGTGCATTTAAGGCATTGACACACAAATTATTACATCACAAAGAAAACATTATAAAAAATATAATTTTGCCTATTTATGTATCTGTCCACTGCACTAGAAAAATAAATTTCACATAAAATAAAAGAGTTCAAAATCATCCATGCTGCTTTGAATGCAAACAGATTAAAATAATGATTAAAATAACTGTATACAACATTATTACAGACAGATAAATTGCTTAAAAAAAAGTACAAAAAAGTTTTTATTTTGTAATTTGACAACATTCTCTCTCTCTCTCTCTGTATATATATAGGGTTAACTCAGGATAATTGGGCCATCCTCCCCGCCCTTGTAAATATATATATAGGCTATATATATTTACGAGTCTGTTTTTTCCCCCACCACTGGTCACAACTTTAGCATCTCTGAGTGAGCCTGATATATATTGGCCAAAACAACTTTATTAAAGCACTACGTTCTAAATATGACAAGTTTCACTTGCTTTTTATAAAGCTTTGAGACAAACATTATGTAAACTGGAATTAAATAGCTACCAATTTAATATAGCTTATTTTAAACTGCAGTGAGAGTTCCATGGTCTACACATTAACAGTGACAGTCGAAGAATATGTGATTACCTCTCGTCGCCCGTTATGCACGCGACTGGGTCCGGTGGGGTACACGAGGGTCTGTCCCTGTGAACTGCAGGACGGGCTGGACTGTGTTCGGTGCGGAGGTGTTTGACTCACGCTGGTGAAATCACTCATGCTCGACGTGTCGCTGAAATTGTCCCTCTGATCGTCCACTCGTCCCCGGGGGTTTCTCCTGGCAGAACTGGGGCTGTACGACTCAAAATTCAGGGTTTTATTCTCATAAGCTCCTTCGATGTTACAGAACATCCCCCCGAACTTCACTCGGGGTTTAGGGCTGTCGGTGCCCAGTCTGGACAACAGGGAACCCTGGTCATCATCCGGTGGAAGGAGTCTACTCTCAGCCATGGCTCACAGAAGAAATGGGAAGCTTGTTTGAAGAATCTTTGGACTAGTATTCCAGGGACACACTTATTCCATGAGTGTCAGAGTGTGTGAGAGCGACTGTCATGCGTGCAGGTGCTGTTATAGGAGCTGTCCAGAGAGGCGTGGTGCTGAAGTCCTCCACTCACTGGATTAGCAAAGACATGAGCGCTCCCTCGAGATTAAGGTAAATCGATTGTTTTACAAACAGTCCAATCAGAGAGAATCAATACAAAATCCTGCTTCTGTATCTGACTCTTTAGAAAATCTCATTCACAAAAGAGTAAGTGTGAGAAAAGGAACTACAAATTTATTCTCCTGCAAATGAGTAGTTTACATGAAAATCAAGTCATCATCCAGTTTCAAGGGTGAAATTCATATGAATGTATAAGGGAAAGTGCATATTTAAAATGCTATCTATCTATCTATCTATCTATCTATCTATCTATCTATCTATCTATCTATCTATCTATCTATCTATCCATCCATCCATCCATCCATCCATCCATCCATCCATCCATCCATCCATCCATCACCTGCGATTTTGCAATACAAATTATTGTAATTTTTATTTTTTTATTTGAGCATTCATAAAAAATATTGTGAGATCTTGAAACCTGCATGTATAGTGATACAAAAATATAAAAATCATAATAAAAAAAAAAATCATTTTTGAAAAGCAACACCTTTAAAAATAAGTTTTAATTATTAGTGATGTATCTATTCTGATCCTCCAGTGTTTTATCAGCTCACGGGTTGCATTAGGAAATTGCAATTCATGTTAAACAGACAGATGCTAATTCTACCAAATGCATGCAGATGTCGTTTACAGTGTGTCTGGTCTCATCTGTGCATGTGGAGATCTGGGAAAGTCCATCTGGAGGGTTGAAGATGTGCCCAAAGGACAAGGAGTCCTGTTCCATATGCTGAATGCCTCTGGGAGTGAATGCGTTAAACACTTTACAGACAGAATGGGTCGTATAAAAGCACAATAGCTGAAGTCTAAGAATAGCCTGAGGAAAGAGGGTTTGCATTTCCATCTAATCTAACAGATACATGTTTCATCTACATTCATACCTGACCGAAGACATGATCTCGCCACTTTTCATGTGCACATTTAAATGGATCCATAAAATATACATTGTCAACAACTGTGTAATATCTCAGTCAAAACAATTAAAGCACCGACAGCAACAGCCACAATCAGTCATAAATTCCATGACCAGTTTTAGCAGGAAAGTGCATGTGTGAATAAACTCAATATGCTGTTTATTTCCATATCAAAAGCTCTTTCTAAATTCACATCATGTAGCAAAAATGATTTATTTTCCCCTGCATGTTTTCTAGTTAAGGAGTTTCAAAGAAGCTTCAAAGACCATGATCGTAAATGACATCTACTTCTCACTTCCTTATTTCTGAAAGCACAAAGGACTCGTGGGTATCTGTGAGCCACAGCCCGTATTCCGGAGCATTTTCTTCCTGGGTTTCTCTTTGATTGTAATGCAATGGCATTTCTTGTGGCAGATGTAACAGAGTGAGATGGAAGAACCAGCCGGAGGCAAAAACCTCGATTTTAGCATTATCTCTCTCGTCCACAGCAGAGTTGAATTTTAGCAGAGAGAGAGAGAGACAGAGAGAGAGAGAGAGAGAGAGAGAGAGAGAGAGAGAGAGTTCAGTGACATGCCAGGTTCATAAAATCATGAATGTCTATTAGTTTAGTTTATAAAACAACAAGCTCAGCTGTTCAACTCTGTGCTAGACCTCACTATTGCTTTACAACTTCAGAAGAAATCTTTTTTAGCAACCATTTTAATATGTACTAGACACTTAAATATTAAAAAACAAAAAAACATGACAATTCAGACTTTACTATATTTTTTTTACAAATATTATTTATATGATTTTTATTTATCTATCTATCTACCCATCTACCTACCTATCCATATCTTTATTTTTTACTAAATTATTATAATTTGTATTCATATTAACACAACAAAGATACTATAGTAACTTTGTTGTGTTAATATGAATACAAATTATAATAATTTAGTAAAATTTACTATAATTTAGTAAAAAATAAAGATATATATATATATATATATATATATATATATATATATATCCATTTTAGAGTATTTAAAAATAAAAAAAATATTAGCCTGTGCATTTCTATATATTTTGACAGAAAACTAGAGGAAGAACTTTGAAATACTGTCTGACATAATTAGTATAATATAATAATCCTACTAGTAATATTATATTATAACAATAATATTTTATATATAATTTTCATTGTCGCATCTCAGTAGATGTAAAATAAGTGTGTTATTTGCAAACCTTTTTTGAATTATGCAAATATGAAAATCAATATACTTGACTACATTTATTATAAATATTTATTTAATATCTATCTATCCATCCATCCATCCATCCATCCATCCATCCATCTAATATTAGCACTTTACAATCGCCCTTTCCCGCACATTATAAGCAAACAATACATAGACTTAAAGCTAACCATATTCAGAAGTATAAGCACAAATCAGGCTTACCTTGAGTTTGAGGCCATTCAGAGGCACGTATTTACCTCAGAATCCACCGTGGTAATTTATTTTCAATGAACAGAAAAATATGCAGAAACATCCTCTTAGTTTTTCTGTCTTCCTCTGAGAAATTTATTTGAAACACTGTTCCTGTACATTAAAAAAAAACAGACATAATTTTAATTCCAGGATTTAACTCTCAGCTCAGGAGGGAGGGCCAGTGCCACCGGGAACCCAAGCAGAGTGAGTGTAAACAGTGGGAGGAAGGTTTTTAACGTAACATCTCTCATTCCATCAGGCTTCCAAAGAGAAGCAGCCTCCAGCACCACCTGCTCAGCAGGGAAAGGAGAGAGCGTTTCAATTTAAGAGTCCTTAAATTCCACACGCAAAGAGCTCACACAAAGCATAGTTCAAAAGGTCAGGAGGATAAAAATAGTTTAGAAGTCCACAAGATAGACAGCACCATATTCCATGTCCATGTCCCAGAGTGTATCAGCACAGAGGGGATCGCTGAGACCCCTGATGGCACGTGTGTGACACTCCTCCTCTGGGACAG